>NC_142844.1:11517651-11820681 GCF_061612785.1 Hesperophylax consimilis
TATGAACCCTGATAAAATTATTATAAAATATGTATTTTAAAATAAGTATGTATATACATACAATTTGTATAAAAGAAAATTAAATGATAATAATTTTTTCATAATGTGTATTATTAATTATTACAGATTAAAACAAAAGCGGATTATGGTGTCCTTATTCCGATAAGAGTAATTTTCTTTCTTAATTATAAATGTGAGTCAAATATTTATCTACAAATAATTAACAACATATTGTTTCTACAAATTTGATATTAAGCCTTCTGTACAAAAAATAATCTCACATGATTAAAGATAAAATAATGATGGATTCCTTGCTTATTGTTCATAGTGCAACATTCATTTACGTTACTTGAGTACTGTTTTAGAGGGAAAAAATGTGCGTTCTAGTGAAATTCCGATGTGCTTAGGAAAATTCAAATTATTTCATAT
The DNA here is from genome assembly GCF_061612785.1 of Hesperophylax consimilis. Lineage (NCBI taxonomy): Eukaryota > Metazoa > Arthropoda > Insecta > Trichoptera > Limnephilidae > Hesperophylax > Hesperophylax consimilis. The sequence continues at coordinate 11,518,081 of NC_142844.1, forward strand.
AAAAACTAACATTTTATTCACTTGCAAGATGTTTAGGTATGAGGTAATAAACATACAATTAATTACATAAATCGTACATATATCTTGTTTTTCATTACTTAATATATTCCGTAGAAGAGTCCGAACTGCTCCCAACTGTCTGAAGCCAGTGAGATTATGGCATCTCCGTGTATATATGGCTCTTATTTGGGGAAGTTGTGAGGCTAGAGGAAAAAGATTGGGGAGAGAAGGGTTAGTACGTGTCCATTCAGATCTGGTCATCAAACAAGGCTAAAACCATTTGAAGCTAAAGTTGAAATTAAATGTCAATTAATATTTTTTAAGAAAATGAATAAGAACATTTGGAAAATTTAATAATTATGCAGAGACAGTTACATACCTTAAAATTGAATCGTTGAGTTTACGTAGGCATCACATTAGGATTTATTCTTGTATAAATTGGTTGAAAATAATATTCAATGCCCAGTGTTGCTAAATATTATTCGATTCAATGTACCTCTCTCTATACCTCTGAGGGCTCCACAAACAAAAAAATTGCTTTAAAAGACACTGTAATTATTACAATAACATGATATCAAAAGTAAACATTTTCAATTGGAGATGAATAAATAATAATAAAACGTCCTTTTTAAATTCTGAATACAGCAAGAAAATCTTCAATTGGGTGTAATTTTGATATAACATAAAAAAAATCAAATAATGATTTTCCAAAGATTAATAAATAAATATTTACTTTAAAGTTTTATGATTTTTTGTAAATATAAAATGTAGATTGCTTAGTTATGACGTTTGTCATTTTATAGGAATTATTCGCTTGATTTTGAACATGAAACAGGCACGCACCGAGAAAAAGTGCGGCAAGTAACAAGCAAAACGTCAGCGACTAAAGTTTTATTCTCATTATTCGTAGCACATACTCGCCGATTGTGTGCATTAGTTCATGTGAAACAGGGTGACTTGTGATTAATCGAACGTTCTTCTCAAGTGCGAGCTCCGCTAAAAATCAAACCTAAGAATCACCAACCTGGTAAGAGCAGAAATCTGGCGACTACTTTGTGTGTTGGTTGGGGTACCGCAATCTCCATTTAGAATTACAAGTCTCCAGGAACAGAGAAGGTCTAACGCCTTTCTCTGCCCCAAATTACGGTGACGCAATTCCAGCCTCATCACACATACATTTATAAACAAAACCTCAAATTGTAATATTCTGTTTCAAGTTTTCGTTGGAATTCTCCTATTCAGCTGATATTATCTTCAATGATTACATATTAAAATTTGAGGTCTAACTAACGACCGAAGGAAATTAGCTCAGTGGTGGAGCAGCGCCCCGGCAAGGTCCTGGGTTCAATTCCTGTATTGAAGGTATCATATATTTCTGATTTTTGTGTTTCAAATGTTCGTTTGAGAATTACTAATATTGTCTTTAAGGCGAAGTTTAATGCCAAATCACTATTTTGATTAATCTCTATAACGAATTGGTGTTTTTTATGAATATCAAAAATATGCTTTAGAAAAATTGAAGGTTTTCCTATCGTTTTGCTTGAGTAGAATACAAATAAAAAAATAAATTACTCAATAAAAAATATACATGTAAAATTCTAAAATAAATAATTTATCAACAACTTAAAAAAAATACAGTATTATAGCTAAGACTATCTGTGACATTTTCACTTGATTTACTTTTTTGCTTTCTTATAAAATTATTTACAAATTAAATAAAAACCCAAATAGGGGTCAAAAACAAATTTATGTGTTTTTATTATAAATTATGATGTGCCACAAAGTGAATGCTTTTTACAATTACGTAAATAAAAACCAGTTTTGTGCTTGAAATCGAACGTTTCTAGACTCCGTTTGTCAAACTATTCCAATGCCTATTACTTACAATATACAGTACATCAAGAATATACATATTTTGGCTTGTGGCTTCCTCTTAATGATAACATATTTTTTTAGGAAAATATTTTTATTTTTAACTTATTTTGAAGGTTAGACCCATCAATGTAAATGTTTTTTGTCTTCCATGTATGATTTAGTATATATTAACATAACATAATAAACGTTGCTCTCTGTATTCGGAAAAGCTCTTGAATAAATGAAAAGTTTATTATTAACTATAAAAAAATGGGTTATCGTTACTCAATCACATTAAAATTGTTAATGAACAAGAGTGAAATAAATCTGATCAATTTCTAACATATGTATCTGGAAAATTTCCCAAATCATATAACTCTAACGAAGTAAAAGTAAAATCATACAGTGTACTTGGAAGTGCCAAAACTACCAGTAGACATTTTATGAAATGTCACAAGTGTCTGAAAGCGTGCTGGAATAGCAAATGTAAAGTAATAATGCATTCTTAAGAGAGCAGCTGATGAAAAAGCTATTTTTGTGGGACAACTTAAGTGGATAAGCTACGTTATGCAAAGAAAAAAGGTTATAGTGTGGCGAGGCGCCGGGTGGGAATCTTCTATTTGTTCTAACGGTATTCCAAATGGATGTTGCTCCGTCGTGCATCCCTTCGGCCGGGAGTCACGATAAACCCTTATATATTACACAATTGGTTGAGAAGCCCCAAACGTCTGGTTAACAGTGTTGGCACCTTGGCGTAGCCGGTTCAATTTTTTTAAGTCTTCCATGATAGCAGCAAGGTTGACAGCATTCGAAAAAAAACAAGAACATCTGGACGCTCCTTTTTAGTGCTATGGTTACCCGACCCGAATAGGATAAGAATATGTGAAATTTATTTGATTGTGTAAAATTTGAAAGTATCGTTTTTCATTATTTTTTTATTAAAACGATCTTTTATTGTTTTTATCTAACCTAACCTAACCCGATTGTTCGAAATCTCTGTTTTTGAAAATTTATTATTTTTCGTTAAATTTTGTTGCTGGTGAATCCAAATCAAAACTTTAAAATGCTTCATCTTTCTACGACATGAACAGCATCTAGATACATACCATCACATTAATAAATAAATGTTATTATATAAACATTTCTACAATATAATTATTGCTCCAATGTGGGTGCACTTTATATCATCTCACCGGGCCGCTAGTCACGGTCACGTAAATTAGTGAACTTATCCAAAACATTTGTATAATCTTAGGTTAGAACTAGCATACCCCTTTGGTTAAGAGCACGTAGTGGTAGGCGTGTTGTGGCCAAGTTACTTGACTTGGTTCACAATCTTGTAGTTACGTTTCTCAGCAGAATTTAGTGGTGGTGTCCAAGTGTGTGACATTCATTGCCAGAACGCTAATTTCAAGTGGCAATAATTCATATCTAGTTCTTACCACCGCTACCCTCTCCCTCTGTATCCAATGTGACATTTCTCAGAATTATAATTGAAAACGATTAAGCGAATTTATATCAGTTCCTAGAATTTGTACGACGATTTACTACGAAGCTTTTTTGTCAAGTTGTGTTTTGCTCGAGAAAGGTCAATTTGATTTGTGATAAATCAATGGAAACAGTTTACGATATCAAAACATGGGGAAAGAAATATTTGTGAATGTAGTATAGTTTGCCAGCTATAATTTTCTAGGCATACAATTTCAACGACTGAAGATACATTTTGAATCTAAATAATTTATACTACTTAATACAATAATAATATTATTACTCTCTCAAAGCTAATATTTCATAATGTTAAGTATAATATTAGGACTACCAATTTAAACTATTGTGGTACATATTATGTTTAAAATTAGACCAAATAATTACTATGTTTTCTGTAAATTATGTATAATTATTTTTTCGTGAATAAATATTTTAAAGAAAGAAAAAAACTGGTTCCGCACGGATGGTTTGTAAATAAATCTAAATTGACCGAGAAATTTTATCCTTGCACCTACTTTTCAACCCTTATTTACCCAGCTTCTTTTCTCTCAACAATCTCCAGCCTCACAAATTTATCACATTAGGGTGCCAGAATCCCACTGTGACTCTTATGTGGTAATCAAGTTACAAAATGTTTAAAATGTAAAAATGTTCTCAGGCCAGCTTAAACCAGCTGCTATTCTTTTCAATATTTTAAATATCTAAACTTTTTAAAATATTAAATGAGAAGTTCAACCATTAAGTTACAATTTCAAAGTAGCATCAAAGTTATTCGATACAACCCCTTTTAATATGATATCATTTATTATTAAAACTGGTAGGGTTAGTTACCCGGTCTTCCAGATGTGAGCTCAACCAGAAAATAGCTGCCCCGTTGTTCGCTACAATAAAGACACTATTAGAGTAGAGCATGTAAAACATGCTTCGTCCTGAGGAAGTGAGATGTGTATCTATTCATTGAGAAACGTGCCCCTGACTAGGGCTAAGCCATAGCTACATAGGTTAATTTCATCCCACGGAGTTAGCACAAGGAGTAAAGTATGGGTTCGCGGTACTAGAGCCCTCAGTGGTGGCACGGGATAATCGGTTTAATAGACTGAGCGTAGCAAAAACCTATTTTTTAAGTCTGTAAATTTGTTTTTTACGTTCCGGTTCCGGTTTCAAGATGGTGGGCGTTTTAACAATTCATTTAAAATAATGTTTCTTAATTGTGAATATCATATTATTAGCGGGTAGATGTTTAAATACCTACTCTAAGATGTTATGATTTCAGAGGAAATTTCGGTTTTGATTTGAAATAAGAAAAATATAGAAACATTTATTTAATGTCATAATTGTTTCATAATACAATATCTTGCGTCTCTTGATTGTGTTTGTAGTCCGTGTGAAAGTAGAGATTTGAAAGGTTGAAGTATAGTATGTGCATAAAAAGTTTTTATAAAACATTATATGCACTCAGTCAAGTCAACATATCCTTCGATTTTTTTTCAATCGGATTTCTTGTAGTTCTACTGGCTTTAGGTAGTTGCGACTCTCGGAATTTAAATATATTCCAAATCTACTTAGTTACTGTTAACTCTAAAATTGTATTTTTATAAATATCATCAAAATTCCAAACAATATCATATAATAATATCATCAATGTATCATCATATAATAATATCATAAATGTATTTATTTCCTAGGGGCTAATATCGACACCAATTTATATAAACTTGTCGATTTTTTTGCTCTTAAAAAAAACAACACTTGATTTAAGGTTCTCTGCCTAGTGTTTAATCTGAAGTTCTCTGTCTAATTTCTAATAAAATATTGTTACAATATTCTGTCAAATTACCCATCTGGTAACACATCTAAAACTTATTTTTTCTTTAATTTTGTAATATTTTGTGTTTTTATAATTACTTATGTTTGCTTAACTCAAATGGAAATTGTTTACCTCGATACAGGCTTAGTCCTAGTGAGGTTGATTTTAATGTGAAAAATATTTTTATTATGTTTTTAGTATAGTGAGATGCAATAAATAAATGTTTACAAGTATTTAAGTCGCAGGAATAAACAGGTTTTGTGGTTTGGCTTGGGTTATTTTAACCTGAGATCTTTAATTTTGTTGAGAAAAAATGGAACTTCAGAGCATCTTTTACCATCTCACACCACGTAAATAATTATTTCTTGTAGCAATTAGGTTGAAACCATGTGCTATCTATATTTTTTGCGTACTGAGCGTGCAGCGGAATTCGACAAGTTTATCCTATTTTCATACATAAAATATCTTATTCGGTAATTCAACACTATTAGCGAATTATATAACAATGTGCTCAATAATTTTTTTGTACAAACATTTATTATTTGAAGTTATTTTATAATAACTATTATTGTTAAAAATTCACCATAAAACAATGTCCCTTCCTGTAAATCATTTAGATTATTTTTTTTAAATTTTTTTTTATTTAAAGAAAGCAAGACAAAAATATATATTACAGTAAATAATAAAATAAAATACAGAAAAAAAACAGAAAAGTTCCAATAAACTACTTTTCAGTAGTTTGTCGATTGCAACTTTTCACATAAAAAATATCAAAAAAGATAAAAAACTTATTTTACTTAATGACAACAGTGATAACAATAAAAAATAACAATTTGTTTTGAAAATATAAAAACATATACACAACAGTGATATTATCTACCTAGAGCCAATTTTTCAACATAATATTTGTTTTTACATTTGTACATTTTTTTTATTTCAGCAGGTAACATATTTAAGCAGCTAGGTATCATGTAGTCCAGTGTTCTTTGTCCATATTTGTTTAAATGCTTAGGTACAATTAGTCCTTCATTTATCGTAAAACGAGTATTGTAAGTGTGGTCCAGTCTATTTATGTATATAGGGCTATTCATATGCTGAAATATAATTTTATACCACAGAATTGATCTTACTGAGAAAATTTTAAGATTCTGATAAAGGTATGGAACATTATGCCTTTGTTCGTATAAACTTTTATGAGCTAATAATTTAACTAGTGAATTTTGAACTGATTGAACATGGTTTATATTTGTTTTACATGAAAGTCCCCAAGCTGTGATTCCATACCTTATAATAGATTCAGCTAGTGATAAATAAATTATTCTAAGTGTACGTATTGGAACATAGAATTTTAATTGATATAATCTATTAACAATAGATCTCAGACGTTCACAGACTTTATTTATTTGTTAGTCCCATTTGAAAAAACAATCAATTATAATACCTAAATATACATACTCTGTGACCAGTCAATATTTTCACATGTACATATTGCAGGAATACCAACATGTAAGCAATTTGAAGTGTGTGTCTTTATTTCAGGTGTAATAATATTTGCCTTAGCATTGGGTGATCTAATATGTATCACGTAATTGTAAAAAGCATTCACTTTGTGGCTCATCATAATTTATAATAAAAACACATAAATTTGTTTTTGACCACGATAGTTTTATTTTCACTCTACCGGTTTCGGAAGAGTAGGTAAACCGGTAGAGTGAAAATAAAACTATCGTGGTCAAAAACAAATTTATGTGTTTTTATTATAATATGTATCAATTTAGTTTTTTTGGCATTTATAATTAAACCAGAGTCGTGAGACCATTTCAAAAGTTCAATGTAATCTTTTTGTAATAGTTCAATACATAATTGCAAATCACTGCGAGAAATCACCAATGCAGTATCGTCCGCATATACAAAGTGTTTTACATGTTTAAAAATGTACTTAATAAAAGATACATAAATAATATATAAAATTGGGCCTAATATGGAACCTTGAGGAACGCCTGCTAATATTTTCCTTTGTTTACTTAAGGTGTTCAAAAGTTTTATTTTCATGCATCGGTTGCTCAAGTAATTTTCAAAGAGTTTTAAAAGTTTCCCTCTTATTCCTATGATTTCTAATATTTTCAATATTTTTTTATGATTAATAGTGTCAAATGCCTTGGAATAATCTATAAATAAGACTAATACATGATTTTTAGTATTTAATTCATTATTTATTAGGCTGGCAAACTTCTGAATTAGCATTTCAGTGCCCTTTTTTTTCTGGAATCCGTATTGATTTGTATCAATAATAGAAAAATCTTCTAAATATTTAATCAATTTCAGCTGAATGTATTTTTCAAGGATTTTTTCGAGTGATGGCAAAATACTAATCGGTCTATAATTACCCAATACAGTGTGATCACCGCCTTTATAAATGGGTCGAGTTGCAACCACATTTTTTACAATTAACAGCCTCCTTGGTCGTGGCTCTCGACTAGCAAGCCAAAGCTCACGGTTTCAAATCCTGGCGTGCGCAAGTAAATTTTATTTTATAATTTTGTGTTATTTCACAAATTACCAATTTAAAATAATAATAAATAGCTTATTTGCGGCACGTTTCAGAGTGGAAGAAATTTTCAGTAACGCCCTGGTGTAAGACCTCCATTCAGAATAGAAACGTTACTTGAAACGATTTCGGCCATGTTTGGTGACCAGATCTGAATAGCCAGGTACTTCCCCACCTTCATTTTCCCCATTTCCTTCCCCTCTCCATTTCATTCAATGTCATAACATACCACAATAGGGTATGCCATATTCTCACTGGTTCCAGACGGTTGGAAGCAGTTAGAACTCTTGTGCGGTTTTAAAAAAACTTTTTTTTCTGTTGATTGGTCACACACACCAGATATACATGTAAGAGAGTATCTAGATATTTTTTCTCTAATTTATATAAAATAATGATTTTTAAATTACGTGTTTGTAAATTTGATTCAATGAACCCTAGAACTCGGATTTGCTTATAATTTAAGAGTCATTTTTTTAATTGGAACTAAGCGTGTGAAAAACAAATGTTGGTACATACGTGCGCCCTACTGTCGAATTAGTGCACCCTACTGTCGAATTTGGCAGCTATCTCTGGTCCGGAGCCCCAAAATACCTGAAAAAAACCCTTGACTCTGTGCAAAAACGGGCGGTCCGTTTGATAGATTCCCCAATCTTAACAAACGGACTGCAATCTTTAGAGCACAGGCGTCAGGTAGGTATGCTGTCTTTGTTCTATCGGTATTACAATGGAAGATGCTCTGAGGAACTAGCGTCATTGATCCCTTCGGCAACGGTGCGTAGTCGGGATACACGCCAAGCGCGCGCCCAACATTTGTACACGGTTGACATTTGTCACATGAGAACGGGTCGCTTCTACGATTCGTTCTTAGGTTCAACAGCTCGGCTGTTGAACGAACTGCTGGCCACTTTGTTTCCTCCCTCCTACAACCTGGGACTCTTCAAGACCCATGTTCACTCCTTCCTCTCCACAAAAAGACCCTCCACACAGCATCCCCAAAGATGACATAGGCCCTAAGGGAAATTATTTTCTTCAGGGCCTCCTGTGTGGAGTTAATATAAAAAAAATAAAAAAGACTCCAAAATTCTTCAAGTAACTACAAATGTGTTTTAAAAATTGTAATTTCAATAACCAGTAATTTTTCGCCAGTAATTGTTATAAAATCGTGGTAATTAAAATAACACTAAATGCATGAATCTGACCGTTTTATATATGATATCTGTATGTATAACACAATTAATTAAAATTTGTTTTAATGATAGTAAGGCTGGCTACCCTTGGATAGGTACGGGTGTTCCTAAGTTAACTTGCGAGACTTGAATACAATGGTTTCTTCAAAGTATTGCCATTCAAGTTCCCCGTCTCAACGCCCAGAGTTTATTTCGTGCTCTGTTCAAAGTTTACCTGCAGTCAATTAAACTGTTACAACGTAGCTACTTGGCTTAATTTAATCCCAAAATACACTTTCCCAAACTTGACAAATTATTTTGATAAATTTATTAATGTACCTAAATGTTTGAGCGTAATTTCAAATAGAGTTCAACAGAGCAATAACAATAAACTTTTGATGTAGATACATAAAAACATTTTTTGTTGTTATGACAGATTATTAATTAATGTACCTACAGTATTCTAATACTCTTAACATTTTTTTGGATATTAAGAGTATCAGAATGAAAAGATTGTACATTCACAAAAAAAGTCTTAAAACTATAAGAGGAATTAAATACTTAGGTACACTGTTTCAGAAATTTCATTCAATTGTGCCATTCTCAGTGTTATGCTATGTTTCTCTATTTATTTATTTATATTTTAATAATATGCGAGAAGACGAGCTTTTTTAAATAGTAATTTCTATATTTTTTTATGCTTCTACCAATGATGTTACCATACATCTAGGCTTGTTTTATCTCATAAAATTAAGAAAAAATATGGCAATTAAGAAACACTCTTATGTTTTATTGGGAAGTGAGTTAGCTAAGACCTTCAGACATGCACTCATAGAGTACAGTGCAAAGAGCTTGCTTGAAAGTCCGCAAGATGGCAGCTAGTACAGTAGTCGCTATGGCCAGTTAGGCTGCTTAGAGACAAACTTGGTGTTTGCAGTTCTCATTTAGCCAGCTTCTAGTTAGGTCGACCATCGAAATCACTCTTGTAATACGCGAAGTATTGAATCAATTTCTGATTTAATATAAATAACTTATTCTATAACATCTCCTTCCACGACAAGTTGGAGAACTGTTTGTGGGAACACAACATGTTTTCAGTAAATTCTTAATTCAAACGTTGCTCATGTATGACAAAGATAAGCATTAATAAAATATTTGTGTATGAAACGAAATAATTGTATTCAAACATTACGTCGAACACTACCTCAAGGCCGACTAGAGTTACAAACCTGAGCTACTGACGGATTTTGAGGTTTCAAGTGATAAGTCAGTGCCGTGCCATAATAGAGCAACGACAACTTGCAAATGGCCACGATTCTTGCTTATACTCGTTGTTGCTGCTGATTTGTACATTGTTTTAAGCATATAAATAAATATAGTAATTAGAAAATTTTAATCGGCCAAGATTAGTTGACGACAGCACTGATTTGCTGTGTCGAGTGACAATTACAACACTGTAACACAGCACATTAATTAAGCTATTGCGCGTTCATGCCTCTACTCTGATCGACCTTGCATTTTCTGTATGACGTACAAAATCATACAACGAAAAACAACTTTATTATTCGGATCCTTATATCTGCAATATATGCTAACCAGCCAATCTCCCTGACTCCTTCATTCAACTAAAAATGTCCAAAGAAGCGAAACTAACTGGCCATAACGGAGTGCCGGTACCTACCCAGATGTACGGCAGTGAGGCATGGAACTGGCAGAGGAAATGAAAGGAAAGGAAATGAAAGAAAAGGAAATTAAGGAAACGAAATGAGGATGAAAGTTGAATGAATGCTCTCGATATGAGATCTCTCAGGAGTAAATGTGGAAAAATCATGTATAATCGTGTGAGAAATGGATAGACCCGCAAAAAATCCAAGTCTAATAAAAGTACAATGAGTAAGATTAAGAAAGCGAACACTCAGATGGTTTGGGCGTGTAGAGCGTATAAACGAAGAAAGAAGTGTACGGAGAAATGTATGACGCAAATGAACTAGATACTTGAGTCAAGCCATGTCAAGAGTCAAAAAGAGAAGAGTATGTACGAGACGATGTATGAATGTGAATAAATCAATGAGTGCTTGCCAAGACCGAGTTGTTTGGCGGTCTGTCCTTACTGGTTACCCCTTCGGGGAAACAGCGTGATTGTTAGTTATTTTGTTGGTATCGGCCATATCCTAACCTTCTTCAAGACAGTATTATTATTATAAACTAACAACATACACATTCTATAAAGCATATTAGAGGAGGTCAAAACAAAAGAGAATGGGTGGCAGAGAGGTAGGGGGAGGTTCTGTACTTACGCTTGTTAGTTTATAACAATTCTACCCGGCAAATGTTATACTTTAATCGAATCTAAGAAAAATAAAGAGTTAACGTGATGTAAAAGTTCTAACAGTGCAATTTTTCATTTAAGTCAGTATTTTTCTTGAATATTTTGAATGACACAGATGAGTGCTTGAAACATGGTATTTATTTTCATATTCAATTTCTCAGAGTCTAATAATGTTATTTAATTTATTAAGGTTTATTTTATGCTCGCAATGGAAATATTTTCAAAATACACCAGATGCTCTATTCGGCAACAACTCGGCGCTAAAGTAAATATTTCTTCAAAATTATTTAGGTGTTACCCATTTACCAAGCACTTCGCGTTCTAAAGGATTCATTTCCTTCAGTAAAATGTATCCGGTTTTGATATTTTGACGCGGAGAACTTTTGTGTGAAGTCTGCCAAGCGAAGACTCTCAACTTTTATATGTCTGAGACATCCCGCAGAATCAAATTTAATGTTGAATTCTACTTAAAAAACAGGAAATTTTACGCTTTTGTTGAGAACACGCCAATTAATGTATTAACTCTCTTCGCCAACAACTTTGGTGTGAATAAATTCATCAACACGAAGAACAGTATAAACATAATTTTAATAGGTTGGAATCTTATGGTCGCTTATGGTATTTTTCAAAATATGATATATTGGGGAAAAGTAATAAATTAAAATTGCAACTCATCAACATTCCACGAATAAAAAATATAAATCATTGCCTGACATGATCTGACGAGCCTTGAAGATGAAATATCTTCCAAATAGATCGTTGAAGAATTCAAAATGCCCATAAACTCATTAATACTATAATTTTAAATCGCTAAAGAAGAAGATCATATTAATAAATCTAAACAAAACATGGAACAGAACAAGACACAGAAAATAAAAATGTAACGGTCTCAACTGGGAATCTAAACTAAATGTCTTTCTTACCGGACGGAGAAAAATGGAATGATTTATATTTTAATAGAGTCTACATTCCTTACAATATCAGTGTAAAAGTTGTTATCTGGGGGGAAGTAGAAAGGGGGGTGTGGCGGCTGTCGATGTCGCACCAATCCTTCCGACCTCTAACGAACTTAAATAACGAGCCGAAGGTGACCGGCAGCCGGGCGCCGCCGCCAAATGATCCACGAGTTTTTAACATTGATAAGTCAATTTATACGACTACTGGTTATGGTAAGACCCTACTTACCGATGAAAGGTTACACCATTGCTTTCCATATATTTTTCAGTACGTCTTGTACAATATCTATGCCTGTCGGCATTTTGTAGTTATCGCTAGAGACCTGTGCCGGCGATCGCTCGTAACCGACTGATGTCCGTAATATAATGTAATGTAATATAATATGTATGATGATCCAACATGCGTGCCCCATACTTTGAACGCCAAAGCTGACCTTATCAATTTGGCTCATTGGAAAAAAGAGTATTTTTAATCTATTAAGAATCTCTTCAATTTTTTTTTAATCCAGTAAAAAACGGGATTGCAGGCATTTAACGAATGAAATGTTAGGTTTCGTAATAAACTTATAGTAAAATGCAAATGTATTTTCACGATGTCGGTGACGTGTTCATAAAAATTCTAATATTTTACCATTCCGTCACTGTACATTATCAAGGCAAATGCAGGTGGATGAACACATATTTCGAAACATTTATTTATTTATTTATTTATTTTATTTTAAATGCACATTTACAGTTATACATAACCAATAATAAACATACATTTTATTTTAATTTATTAAGTAATAATAGCGTTTTTGAACTGGTGAATATTAAGTTGGAAAATATCTATATCAGGGGACAGGTAATTTAGTAACATAATAATTTTTCCGAGCGGCATTACTAATGGTAAGTTGGTTCTGCATTTTGGAACGACAAAGGTTCTGTGCCTGCGCGCTCTTGTATAATTGTCGGGGACATAAAACTCAAATTATTCTATAATATCGGGAATACAGACGTTACCATTTAGAAGTTTATATGCTGTTATCAGCAAAGCAGTTTTCCTTCTATCGGTGAGGCTATTAATACCCAGCATGCCGGACAAAAAGGCTGATGGATATAACCAGGGATAATATCCGAAGTCTCTAAGATATAAATATCTCAGAAACTTCTTTTGTACTTTCTCTATCATTTGAGAGTAAGTTAAATCCATTGGTCCCCATATTACAGAACCACTTTCCAAAATGCTACGTACTAAACTATAGTATAGCACACGAATCGCGGCCGAGCTGCAAAAATGTCTGGAGTTGCTTAGCACAAATCCTAGCATTCTTAAAGCTTTGTTGCATATCGTTTCTATGTGGACGTGAAATGTTAAGTGCGTATCAAATGCGATTCCCAAATCTCTTGAAATAACAATGTGCTGAAGAGATGAATAAGACATTTTGTAGTTATAGTAAATCGTTTTGTTTGCCTTGGTGTAGCACATAATGGAGCATTTCTTAATATTAAACCCTAATTTATTGGTATGACTCCATTCGACGATAGAATTTATATCACTTTGTAGCTGCAAGCAATTTTCCAAAGATTTTATTAAAAGGAATAGTTTCATGTCATCCGCGAATAAGAGAAACTTGGAAAATTTTATGCAATGGTAAATGTCATTGATAAATAGCGAGAAAAGTAAGGGTCCAAGATTCGACCCCTGTGGAACTCCAGAGTTTGTGATGAAGTTGGAAGAGTGGAAAATACCATAAGTTACGTATTGTTGTCTATTTGAGAAATAACTTACAAATAGACATAGAAGTTTCGCTGAAAATCCAAATTGGTCGAGTTTATTTAGGAGAATAAGCGGATCTACTGAGTCAAAGGCTTTTGCGAAGTCATTGTATGATACATCTACTTGATTGTTACTATCAAGAGCTTGAGATATGTACTCCGTAAAAACCATTAGATTAGACACAGTAGATCTGCCAGACCTAAAACCGTGTTGCTGGTCAATTATAAAGGGTTCAACTTGGGTATAAATGCATTTATGAATTATTAGTTCAAACAACTTGGCTGGAGAGGATAGGATCGCCACTGGTCTATAATTAGAGACTGAAGCCTTATCACCAGTTTTATGTAACATAAGAAATTTACTAAAATTTTATCAGGAAACGGCCTGTAAACCCGTTTCTAACCGGATTACCAATAATTTGAAGACATTCTTAAAAAGTTGGAAATACTATTTTTTTCTCTAATTGGCTACGGTTGTAGTCAAGTTAGTCCACTCTAAGTTAGAGGAAAACAGAAGATATAATTTACAATATATACGAGTACACACATATTATTTTAAAATTCTACCAACGACTATTTTTTTTTCAGTTTTATTAAGGAAACAACATTTCAAAGTTAAAAACAGGGAAGAAACTAAACTTTTATTTTCGTTATTGTTCGTGACATTATGTTGCTGTTTATTTTGATCTCGAAAACTTATAATCTTAAGAATAATATTTTTTATTTATTAAATAGCATGAGAATTCATCATGGAAGCGTTGAAAGTAGTGTTGGTTAAATTGAAAAATGATTAGTATTTACATATACTAAAAAAAATCATTTGTCTCTAGAGTTTTAAAAAAAATCTAAAACAATTTTATTTCTCAATAGCCATACATTTAAAAATATAAATCGCGAATATTATATTACGAAAAAAAAAATAACCTTGAAATATTTTGAGCGCATCTGTAAACGAAAAACCGATCGTTTCCACTTTTGAAAAAGAATTCAGTTATTTCTATACTGGAAATCAGAAATTGTTCTTCTCATGCAAAATGTCCCGATGTATGACAATATAAGGAGAGACTTTGTTTAATGAACTGTGACTAAATGCGGCGGATGCAGAATGGCATCACAAAGAAGCCGTGTCTGCGACAGGAGAATGCATTCTCAAAATTTGTATAGATATTTAACCAAGATAAATTTACCAGAAAGATTCATAAATTCGAGTATATGGCCTCCCACAGATTAAATTGTTTGAATCCCAAACTCTGGATTTTCCGATAAACGTTGTCATAATATCATTAATAGAATTATAAAACCCATTTTTCTATTATTTAAGTTCAGTAAAGTACTTCATTGCCTAGCACCACTATTTGTGTATTGTAAAACCGCACAAAATTACCAACTGCCGGGAGGATTTGGACTATGGCGTCCCAATTGGGATATGTTGTAAGGCTGAAGAAAGTGAATAGGGAGTGGAGAATGGAAGAGGAAAAGGAAGGTTTTGAAGTACTTGGCTGATCAGAACGAGTCGAGGGGTAAGTTTTTTAGTAGAACGATTCTGAAATTATCATTGTATCAAAAAGGGAGTGTTATTACTATACAGCACGGAGAAAACGGAGTAATGCAGATTTAATAGAAAAAAATCAAATTATTGGTAATCCTCTTAAAAATGGGACTGCAAGCAGCTTCCTAATAAAGTGTTAAAAAAATCATACTAATATCGGAACAAGTGTTCATCCACCTGCGTTTGTTTTTGTAAAATAACATGACGAAATGCAACGTGACAAAACATTGTTTTTTTTTACTAAAAGTTTATCAGGATACCTATCAATTCATTTGTTAATGGCTTGCATTCCCGTTTTTATTTATTTATTCAAACGCCATACAATCGCTTTTACAATACAGTAATAATTGTATTACAAGCGTACAGTGGTAAACAGAATAATAATAGCAATAAATTGAAGGTAAACGAAAACACTATTGCAAGTGATGCAGTTATTTATATAAGTGCAGTAAGACAATGCATAATGCAAAAGAAATATATACCAGTGTAACAATAGTTCAACTACTTTATACTAGGCTTGTACAAGAACTGTCATAAGTCGAAGTATGAGGTGTCTAAGATAATAGTCAGTAGTGAGTTTATTGTTATCCACAGAATCAATTGTACTAGAAATAGCTAAGTAGGCATCGCAACTAGGCATTAACAATTCAGGGCTGTCAGCGATTCAATGATATAAGTGAATGAATAAGAAATAATATTTTTTTCTATAATAATACATATGTTAGCTAACACTTAGTTATCAAGGAGCCACGCAGAAGAATATTATCATTATTGACATTGATTATTTAATTTGAGGTATGTTATTATGGCCTTCTTTTTACTACGAGAATTATGTATAAGGCTGTGTATTAAATCAAATTAAAGTCAGCAATTACCAAGCAAATTAATATCGTGCATAAATTTCTCCTACGTGGTCAAGGGGTAAGGCACTCGACTAGCAATCCGAAGGTCGCGGGTTCAAGTCCCGGCTTGCGCAAGTAAATTTTATTTGATTAATGTGTGATGCTTCACAATTTATTTATTCATAATAATATACAATAAACTTAATAAAACATATTAAAAAAATATATATATATTATGTAATTTTTAAACACATTTTAAACTATAATGGCGCCACTCGCCAAATCAAACATGAAAAATATTTGAGTTAGACAGTTTTGATAAAAAAAATACCCTCTTTCGCAATTAGTCTTGAACTTTTTGTATTTCTAAATCTATTGTAATATGTTTGTTTATTAAATAATAAAAAATAAAACTATAATTGTTTATTATGTATATGAAATCTTCTGCACATCCTGGATGTCATTATATCTATTTGCCAGAAAAAAGTAGATTGTAAAACATTTATTATCATTTTTATTGTTGTAATTTTTATGAGTAATTTTCTGCAGTGGTGAAAAGCTATTAATTCTCAGTCGACAAGTTCTCCGGGGGATTTTGTTTAATAAGATTTTATCTGAACACGCAGATTTCCATTTTACACTCGTGCCATTACATTCCCGGGGGAAAACTAAGTCTATAAACACGGCGATAAGGCTGTGTTCACAGTGACAACCCAAACTCATTTGTCTGAGTCGGAATAATCACCATTTTATTTGTTTTAATTAAGTTTTACTTCCTACTCAACAAGCACGGGACGCTTTGTGGCTGTGACTTTGCAGGCCATTCATAGATGTCATTTAATCTCTTACTGCAGAATAATTAGGCGAAAATAAGTAGAACGCCCATTTGAGTCTGTGTAACCCACTCGCAATTCCTTAATTAAACAAGTACATAATATGTATTGGTTTTTTATATTAAATTATCGTTCTTCTAATTTATGGTGTTATCGCTTTGCTTCGGTTCAGGAGAAAGGGTTATCGTTCCTAGTATTACCACCAATGAAAATATTAGCGCTTATTCTATCTAGGTTGAGTGGTAGTAGATAGATTTTGGGAAAATAATATATTGCAAATCATTACAATGGGTTTTTATGTATTAATTTATATCATTAATGTTTGTGTTAGTAACACCATAGGAGATTAATATTAATTGGAATTGATATTCAACAGAATTTTATGAATAATAAAATATGTTTTTGCTAACCTGCTACTCTTGACTGGCAAGTCGGAGGTTGTGCGATTAAATTTGATTTGATTTATTTGTGTTATCTCACAATAAACATTATTTTTTACTTTTTAAAATTATATATACAGTAAATTTGCAGCACGTACCAGAGTGGAAGATACTCTCAGAATTGCCCTCTGTACGACCAACGATTAGAATTGAAACGACACTTTGAAATGGCTGTAGCCGTGTTTTGTCTTCGTTTCCTTCCCCACCCTACTGCATTCAGCCTCACAACATACCCCAATCGGGGATGCAATAGTCTCACTAGCTCCAGACGGAGCAGTTGGGACTCTCGTGCGGTTTTGTATTAAGAAAAACTAGAGGGGTGAAACATAGAGCGTTGATGTGTATAATATCTAAAACACTTAGCTTAAATTTAAAAAACTTCCACTTTTATTTTATATAATATATTTTATCGAATGATATTTCAGGATGACTCCCGCGGTGATCGAAAGCCATCGACTTCAATGTCGATCGCAAAACTGTCCTGTATAGTGCAAAGCATCTCGAATGCAAAACTTTATAAACAAATTTGGAAGCGAGTAAAAAGAAGATTGTACGAAATTGCCCTAAGTGAGATTATTTACAATGAACGAATTAAAATGAATCCTTTGAAACCAGATATTTGCAAATCTAAAAACATCATATTTTTTTATTGAAAGTTCTCAAAGTATTTAAAATTTATTTTTCATCTTTACTAACAGCTGTTTTCTACTAAATAATGCAACTACCAACTTACAGGAACAGAAAATAATAGATCATGCAACCAAACAATCGTGTCAATTAAGCAAGTCTATTTATTCTAAAATAATACTTCTTTATCTTCATAATTATAAAACACTAAAACTTAAAACTTACACGTATATTATATATACTACAACTCAGGGGCAAAACATATCCAAAAATCAAATACAGATACAAAAAGCTTCATGTAATATGGTACTTAACAAAATACTGCTGTCTTTCAAAACTACAAACAATATTACAACATTAAAATCTCAAATAAAAAGCTGGATACAAAACATAGGGAGATCTGAAGAGAAATTTTGATGAAATGAAAAATACAGATATCATTATATTGGTAAAATCAGAAACAAAGTAAATGAAGAAACACTAAGATAATATACAATACACATATATCACTATACTAGTTAATGTTCAAGTATTATTTTTCTCTGCAATGCAAATACTGCAAAATAAAGCAAATGAGAATAATACTCAAACGCAAACATCACGGATAAGATACATGTTAAAGAAGAAACATTTTATGACAGTGAAGCAAACTATATATTTGAATGTTTTTAGTTTTATACATAAAATTATGTCAAGGATTGTAATGTTTCCATCCTTCTACATTTATACCTATATTGAAATAATGGTTATTTCTCCTGTCTGATCTGCAAAATGTTGTAACATCCTGGTCATCGCCCTTCGATTTTCCTAAGCTGTTGGTGGCGCCCTTAAAGGACTACCTTAAGAAGAAGCCCTAGCTAAGTCTTTCGACCCCCGTATGGAACATACGGCAGAAGATCTTAAGATTTAATTCGCAATAATGCCCCTTTTTCAGCGTTGTGTATTTTTTGGTTTTGAAATTCATATGAGATATGAACGGGCTATTAATGCATATATTTGTGGTAATCCTGGTTCGTTTAAATTAGAGTGAATGATCCCCTTACCATTGAAATTTTTTTTAAACTTTCTTACAAGACCGCGTGTTTAGCCTACTCCTGTCACCTGCAGTACACCTAACTCTTATACAGTGGTAATCGCTTGTAAACCTTTCCTTTTAAGCTCTTTCCTACCATTAATAAATCCGAGGACATGAAATAGTTTCGTTATTGCATAAATTAGTATAGTGTGGTGTTGACATGCATAGTGCGACGGTTTTCGTCATCTCAGCTCCGGGGTCGCCTCCATTCTGTTTTACATATATTAATTTTGTTACTCGACACTTAATCTTTTATAGGGAAGGGACGAGAGGGGTGGGGGGGGGAGAGGAAGGGTAAACTATATGATCGAAATGTTTTTTTTTGCAAATTACGTTGGCTCCTCCGCTGACCAAATACGAGAACGGTGGATGGTGATCAGAAATCAAACGCTGACTCCGACGTGGCTAGACTATACCCCACAGCTGGCGACCCATTTCATAAAGGTACCCTGACCTGTCGGATCCATTCACGTCCAAGAGAAAGCGAATTAAGTCATCACGCCACTTCCGAAATCGCTCCAACGCCCATTCCTCCGGACGAACTACTTTACTGAGTCTAGATGGGGAAGGTAATTGCATCCCATATCATGAACCTACACGACCAAAAGTGTGTCGTGTAGGTTTTGCCTGATGAAGCTCAATCTCCCACGTGCCGTCAGACCTACAGTTCACCTCAAAGAAACTGCTGTAATTCCGCCAAGGGAGCGTTCCAATTGGCTTACATCAGCTTCTCGGTCGACACCATTGGATAATGTGATAGGGCTGGGGACTTATTCCCACGTCATCTCACGACGTCGCCCTCCCACGTGGATTTTCACAGACGTCCAAAGTGCCTTCAGACTATACGCCCCAACCGCAGGCCATGTTCCCGTTCATTACCAATTGGCATCACTATTTCCATTCCACTTTCGTGCCCAATAACTCCACACGGCCCCGTCAGAGGGTGTAGTCCATCCAGCGCTCCGTTGGCCCGATCCGCCCACGCTGGCAACCCCTCTCACGTGATAGCGTGAGAAAAAAATCCTTCTGTCTAGTCCGTATTTGTGTGATACGGATTTTCAGCGACACTATCGGACATTACCCAACTATGAAGTTTAGTCGAGGGGTAAATTTGGGGATGGGGTAAGGCTTGAGGGTAATTATATTGATATTGTCGGGGAATCCTGAAAATTGACATGTTGGTTTTATGTACATATTAAAGTGGATTAGTAGTAACTGTCAGTCGGCAAATATCAGCATCACGCGTTCCAAGTCCATCTGGGAATTTGGTTGAATTGAATTGGAAATAAAAACACTTACCCAGCCCCTGTCCGCTAAATAACAACATCCAGGTTGGGTTTTACACAACCGTTGCCATTTTGGGGGGGGGGTGTCCGCAAATATCACTAGATTTTCCCTGAGCTTATACATAATAATTTTTACCTCTACCTGATACATCCTCAACCTTATCTTCCTAATTTTGCTTGTGTTACCCTCTCTACCGGCCGTAATGAATGTGCTTCGATATCCCCTCCCTAACCTAGTAGTTATTGAAAAATTTCGTTGTAACACGGTTTCGATCGAGACCATCACGCGAATAGCAAGATACTTAGGTATATAGATTTCCAATTATAAATTTAACTTTTAGTCCGAGGCTTCATCAAAGTGAAGCGAGAGATTTTAACTCTGGCGTTCTATTTTATTCGAGAAGAAATTTAGCGTTTATTAATTTTAATTACAACTCATTTATAATCCGTGACTTTATTTAAAACCTAAGATCGCGTTCAACTTTATTCGAAAAGGAATTTTTAGCGTTTATTAATTTTAATTAAAACTCGTTTATAATCCGTGATTTTATTTAAAACATAAAATCGCGTTCAACTTTATTCGAGAAGGAATTTTTAGCGTTTATCAATTTTAATTAAAACTCGTTTATAATCCGTTGTAGCGGTAGGAACTGTCCGCTCACTTAACAAGATTTCTAGACACGCGTTGCCATAGAATTTCAAGCCGCCACTCGTTGATTTCAAGAGCCGAGCGTGGAATTCCAGAGAAGCCGGCAGTTGGTTTTCGTGGCTGGTGGGGAAAGGTCATCGTGAACGGGCTGCTTGATTGTCGGAGATTAATACGCACACGTGAGACAAATTTGATTAATCCACATGAATTAGACACATCTCTTAGATATCACCATGAATATAAATTTGTTTAGATAAGCTGTCTAGACTGGCGCTCAGTGGTGATGTTTTATTTTAGATGCATAGTTAATTTTAATCATACGAATTAAACATCGAGGCCGAATTCAATTTACGTTGGCTGTCTAGTAGTCAACCACCCCTGATGATTTAAATAGAAGCATTGCTCTTGTATTCAAGTTAAATCTCAAATATACCCTTTGTTGTTTATCACAATTAATAAGCTGTATTTATTTCATTCCCTATATTGCTGCAAGTTAAGTAGAGCAAATAACTGGTGATACGGTAAGTTTTATTAATACGTGATAACATACGTTACACCGTGACTTTATTTAAAACATAAAATCGCGTTCAACTTTATTCGAGAAGGAATTTTAACGTTTATTAATTTTAATTACAATTCATTTATAATCCGTGACTTTATTTAAAACATAAAACTCGCGTTCTTCTTTACTCGAGAAGGAAATTTTAGCGTTTATTAGTTTTAGTTACGATTCATTTAGACCAATTAAACTTTTCAACCTGAATTTATTATTACGTCAAGGACACTGAGTCTAATTTCTTCAAACACTGAATTGAACTGTATGTTTTTGACCAGAAAATCTCTGAAGTCCAGAATTATTTACCAAAGTGATAATTCCTCGTAACGCGGCGCGTATACTTCCTTAAAGGTCCTCGGCGACTTGTGACGAACTCCCCGATTTGTGCCCGCGCATGATGTTTTATAACAGTAATTAACTACGCTTGTCATTGCGATCCAACCTTTATCGAAGCGTTACGGCCTTACATTTCTCGCCCAATATCCTCTGTATCACTTAAAACTTATCAGGCCTATACTCCTGCGTTTCTCAGAAAAAATGGGCATTTGCTGTTTCACAACACAGGCCCGTACTGGTGAAATTCTTAAGTTTGCCTCATCTGGCAGGTGCCTTCTAATTTGTCAAAATTGACCTGTTTTTCTAATTTAAATTTTTCGCGTTCCTATTTGGTCCGTGATATGTGTTCTGATGACCTTCCCTTTAGCGCGCTAAGACACCCTCATACGCGTAACTAGCCAAACTTTTCCTTTTAACTTTCCGTTCTCGTGGACATTTCCTACAGCCTACCTTCAGTCTTCTTTCTTCCGTGTGAAAATAGAACTCGCAACTCGCCTTTTGTTGAATTGAATGGTGTACACGTTCGTCCCTCCCTTTACCTTCCGAATCGATCACTTCTGACAAACATTCCCATTCCTCCGTATGATAAATCCCTTGCGTAAGGTCGTCTCTTACATTGCACATTTATTCACCTTCCCTTTTCGTAGTTTAGTATAACAATCACACTTTTCACTGATTATTCCAACCCCCTAAGGTCTTTTTGGTACTTGTTCTAGTTGAAATGTCCCAGTACACATCATGTCGCTTACTCCTTGCCTTCTGTCCGAGACCGCATCGGTTTGATAGCCTGTTTATCTCTCCGGCCATTTTTATTCCAAGAATTATTACTGGATTTTCACGATTCCTCTCTGCAATTATGAGTGTTGGCCCTAATGATCCTGTCACACGCCTATCTTTTGTCTTTGTCTCTCCCCTCGCCTCACATTAATCAGAGGTTTCAAGTACCCGTCATAACAAACTCGTATGTACTCGGTCGTAATTCCTCTGCCAAACGTTTATACATTAATTTTAATGTATTTTCGTCTTCCATAAGCCACGTATAAAATTAAGTACTTTCGATAACGGTTATTACCGACTAGATGACGCAAAACCATGTTCGAATTTTTCCTAAAATCAACACTTACAAGTGTCTGAAATCGACAACCCCTTTAGTTTTTTTAACCTTGAGTAACAGACCTGTTGCCACCAAATCTCGCTTCGTCCGAGTGATGTTATGCCAAAAAAAAAGGTTTTGAACCCCTAAGATACCAAGTGATTCAACCTTGACTCTAGCCCCGTTCGTTCACCTATTCATTTTGTGGGAATATTTCCAAGGTCGATGCTATATAAATCAAAGCCTAAACACACCTCTTTTCACGTAATTCCCTTTGTTCTGTCAGAAAGTCGCGCCCCCTCCTTCTCTATCTGACCATAATTGGCCGATCCAATCATTCCGTTGCAACCCTAAAGGAAACTCCCCCACCTTTGTATGCAGTTCCCTGTAATTCATATGTGTCTGTTCCGATAGATGGCCCTACTATGATGGTTTATATCATTTACCTCGGGAGAGACCTTGATTCATCACAGGATATGAAAAAAAAAACAATCACTAGATATAAGGACATCCGATGAGAAATGCAAACCAGAAGCAAACAAGCGCCCAGAAATCTCTTATGTACAGGCAGTCCAATTTTACAATAACATCCCGAATGATATTTTTTTGTGATTTCATATATTATGCTGACCAAATAATGTAAATTTTGTTTTTATATATATATTGGTCTCAATCTCGAGTTCATGATTAACTCACCCGAGCGACGGTGTGAGCCAACATAGGAATACGATTAATTAAAACAAATAGAAAATATACTGACACCAAAACAGACTCTGACTGAAACCACTCAAGTACACTTAATAACACCATGTAAGTAATATATTTATATTTTTTTCAGAAAAAGCACTACATGATTATATAATTACGTTATATTAATAAATCTATTAAATTTTAATAATAAGTAAATGAAATCGTTAGCACGGGAGATCCCAGTGAGGATATCATTATCTTTATTTGTTACAAAAAAGTAAGATATTAAACATGTATTATTATTATTATTGATTAGCGTTAATAAGAATGATTGAGTGACATACATACATATTTAAACTTGGCTATTCAAATAAATTTGAAACCAATTTGTATTTCAAGTAGTTTTTTTTCTCAGTGATTTTATGTAATTCTTTAAATATCTTGGAATAATAAGTGTGCTATTTTTCATTTTAGATTGTACTCGAGGTTGAGACCAATATTTTTGTCAGAATAAATTGCACCTAAGAAATGTTTTTTCAAACAGATTTTTCAAGAAAAATGAAGGAAATCTGTTATAATATTCTGCACTTCCGCAAGCTTCCGCAACGAGGATAAATAAGCAAAAGCGCAGGTGTGAATCAGTTGCAAGATGCTACCGTAAATAAGTGACCTCATAAATATATCGTACTTGCAGAATTCACAAGCGCAAATACTCAGCGAGACGAACGTTTTATGATGGCTTCATAAATACACGGCGAGAACTATAATATTATTATTATCATAATAAAAATATTTAAACTTTACATTTTTTTATTGAAGCCACAATATTATTACATTTTCAAGTTGCTTACATTTGTAATCGGGATATACCTATGGGTTTTGGTAGATAAGGTAGCAAAGTTACTTTTTTGGTGAGATTGGGATTATAAATATATTTTGCCTATATATGTAATTTATATAACACCACTGTACCCACTTAATCTACATTAAATAAAAATAAATACTTATATCCTTAATAATTTAATTTATTCAGAAGATTAAAAATATTATTTTAACGAAAACTTTAAAAGGCATCAGTTTAAAGTGCGTTAAATGTATAAATAAAGCATTTCGCTGATTGGCAGCCGCCGGGCGGAAAGAACCGATGAGTTACGAGGCTAGCCGAATAGGCGTCGTTTCGTGCAAGACCGTCGTCCCGCTTCCGTGCACGAGCGTCGTCCCATTAATCAAAGTGGCTGAGCTAATGAAACTTTGCGTTTGATATGTAGGTAGAAGCAAAGGTGGGACGCCGATGTGAATCGACGATGTTAGCAGTAATATAAATGAACAGTGATGACGATACATGGTACGTTCGCGATTGCTTATCAATATGAAATAAATAAATAAATTATGTGTCATCGGAAAATGTTTCGTGACACTTTTCGAAAATACGAAAGCAGTTCCACTATAGGTAATATCTCGCAATAAGTTAACTGAAACGAGAAGAAATATTGTGACACATCAATTTCCAAGCTACAGGTGATTCCTCTGGGAAAGTTTAGGGAAGAATGCCCATTTACGTCCTACACTCCATCCTCATTGTTATGGAAAGTACTTTTTAAAACTTTTCGCTTCCGTGGAAATGAATGGAAACTGTGGATAAAACGGAAATCCATCGGTAGATACGATACGCTATTTGAATTACTCTGTCTACATTATTTTACTTTTCGGTTTTATTGCCAAAAAAGTTATAATGGATCAAGTCTAAATATTCTTATGTTCTGATGCGATCAGAGGCGGCTTTAAAGAACTAGGCGTGGGAAAAATGCCCATATATTATCATATATATCGATTTATATATATTTAATTGGAAATAACTACACAATTCGTGTACTTACGGCAAATTATTTTATTAGGATACATATTATTTTAAGAGTTTGAAACGCCCGTCCGCATTATCCAAAGATACTGGGTGGAAAGCTAAGAGTGTGGTGGTTTCATGGTACAAAACGACGAGAGGTTTATCAATTCCATTTAAATTTAGACTTGCGATTCTATTTCAGCTTCATTCTACATCGGTAAAAATTTAAAGAATTATTTCAAACCTTTCCCAAACTGTCTAATTGAAAAACAACCGTCGTTCCACACACAATCTCTTTAAAACAAATAATATTAATCGTGCTGTCTCCCTTATGGGCATGACCTTAGCGTCCCTAAGTTTTCTTCGTTACCTAGTTCTCTTTTGTTCTATAGCGCATCTAAGGACAAAGTATGCCAAAGCTATGGACATTATTTAAATTGACAAGCGAATCGTTTGTACTTGTGAATGAAAGCTTAAATTAAAGACAAAAGATGTCACTGCTCGTCTCTCGCCGCCTAGAACTCTTGCAGCCCTTTATCCCATGATATGCAAAAGAAATGAAAAATTATCTTCAAGAAACAAACTCCTAATTTATAAATCCACGATAAAGCCTAAACTAACCTTTGCAAGCCCTATCTGGGCCCACGTTTCAGAGTCTCAATTAAAAAGACTACAAACGTTTTAAAATAAATCTATTCGCATTGCTCTGGGAGCTCCTAAATGGATGAGGATTTTTCAACTACACCGGAACCCTGAAGTTCCCCTCCTTAAAGATCATATCTTAAGTCTCACGGAAACATTTAATGCGGAACTTCCCACCCATGAAAACGCGCCCATCAACTGCCTCGCACAGTTTGATGAAAATATAATAACGACCCATTAAAAACCTAAGCAAATCCTTCGTAAAGTTTAAATCCCCCCATATTGCAGCCATGTTACCTAGCAAAAATGTTTTATAAATCAACCAAAGTAAAATCTATGAATCCTTCAACCATTTTTTAAAATCACAATGAAAAAAGGGGCCTGTTTTAAAAGGGTACATTTCAAATAATTAAATAACAAAACCAGTTGTTTGGATGCACATAATTTATTATTAATTTTGTCTTATAATTTGGTATGTTGTCCAAAACCAATTGACCTAAGGGAAGAACCGCCCCTAGATGCGTTGTTTCTATATAAAATTGTAAGCAACGTTACTGACTGTCCCGATTTAGTAAACAGAATTCATTTTAAAATACATACACGCCACACAAATTTGTACAATCTTTTTTTATTGAAAAACAATTAGCAATTAATGCAAGCCAAAATTTTTGCCTTAAGATACTGTGTACATAATATAAAAAAATATTTCTGATGTAGATATCTTCAATTGCGACGAAAATAAATATATAATCTCTATTAAAAATGTATTCACTTGTACACCAGCTAAACCATAGAACATAAAATGGAATAGTGTATTTTTTAATGATATGTAGTGTGGCGTATATCATGTTATCTTATCTTAATATATCAAAATCATGTGTCACAATTTACAGGGTACTAATATTGTGGAGAAGTGAATCATAATGTTGAATGATTTTTATTTACATCTTGTTTTTAATAAAATAACAAGTAGGTATACAAATAATGTTAATTTGTCAAAAATATAACACGAAGGTTCGAAAAGAATTTATATGAACAGTGTTTCAACATCTAAATCATTCAGCCATAATTCAAAATTATTTTACATAGTATGATATTTTACTAGCCATTTTTTTTTGTTTTGGTAGAAAATTAAATCTACGCGGACCTAAATATAACTGCTGTGTTTGCATTAATTTGAGGGATATTAAATAAATAATTAGTCATTTTGCTTATTCTATTATTTTCGAAATTATTTTATTTTTAAAAACATATTTCATGGTTTGTCCGATACATAATTTGTGAATATTACATATTACATTACACGTTTCTTTGTATAATAATTCAGTCGAGAGTGTTTTATTTCTATTATAACTTTAATAATGTGTAGTTTTGAGTTATTTGCAGAGGTTTAATAGATGCATCACCCTATACTATAATGCCGTACATTACTGCAGATTGTTCAATAGAAAATAGATCATTTTTAATTTATGACAATATTGAGTACTTCCATAACTACTGTTAGATAATGGATTTCCACGGACTCGAACTGCGGAGGGAAATCAAATATACAATATTCACGACTACCGGCTAGCTCAAGCAGGTTTCGTGTCTTCAGTTCGTTTGTATAGAGAAAGAACAGCCGCCTCAAATATATCTAGTTATAGAGCTACAAAATGTTTTCAAGAAGACCTATATTACAGCCCTTGAATCTACGCATAGGAAAAGCTTAAATATCTCTGTGGACGGTTAAAAGAATTCAAAATGATGTTAAATATATGGGAAGAGAGCAGAGACAGAAATAAATAGAATAAAACTGGAACGATATCGCAAGGCGATGATTTTGTAGACGTCCAGGGTGAGAGCAGCAGCAAATACTGATTAAAAATATACTATTACTTAATTTTTGGTGGCAAACACTTTCAAAACACTGTTTTGCAAATCAAATCTCGGACTCCAAGCGGAGAAGCGAAACAACCTGTCCTCACGAAAGCTAGAAAACCAAGAAAGACTCTGCCCTCCTTCCGAGCTGTGGACTGGGGCCTCGCCCCGCCTCCCGCGATAATGGTTAACGCCCTCAGGGGGTTACCATATAAAAATATTTAAATATACAAAGCACTTGATTTTAAGATAATATTGCGGGGTTAGATGTTTTTACTGTAAGAAAGTTCATTTCATAACAGTACATAAAATAGGTACGTAAAATATGTTAATTTAGAGAGGGCAGATTACACTGCATCCCAATGGCATAAGCTAAAAGTTACTTACAATAATGCTTATCGCCAACTGTTTCGCCTACCGAGATACTGCAGCGCTATGGAAATGATCCAGGAGGGAAGAGTGCACTCTTTCAAAGCGCTTCTCCGCCACCATATGAGAAACTTATGTCGCAGACTACGACAATCAATTAACATTATCATAACTGCCATGGTTGCCTGAATGGAGTCCCCTAGATGCCCCTCTGGTGACGGGAGATGTTCAAATAACATCCATTAACGACTACTTGAGCACATTTTTTACTTCTATTCCGCATTTTTTGTGCCTATTATTAAAATGTGAAATTTATTGCATTGCACTACCCCTGAATACATTATGGCATAAACTCTTATTATTTATTTTCGTGGATCCATTTTGGATTTCTATCATAAATATTTAATATTTTTAATTTTAGCGAGTTCGTTGCACAGCAAACATATCGCTTGATTGCAATTTGTATTGTGGATTCTAATTTAAAGGTTATCGTGAGGTTTATTTTAAATGTTTTTACATAATTTTAAATAAATTTAGTCGCGTTGAAACAAGTGCAATTTTATTTTTCATTCCGTTATGGAAATAAACTTTTCCTAACTAGTCCCTAGTCATAGATATCAATGCTGGTATGAGACCAAGAAATAGACACACAAATTCAAATCAAAAATATATCTTCGTTTCCCCCTTCTCTGTTAGAGGAAGGAAGAGAGTGCTCCTTGCCAATCCTCCATCTACTTCAACCAAAACCTCCTAGATCACAAGACCGGGACACTGAAACAATTCAGTTACCTCCAAAAATGTGTTTTTTTTTTTTTTAATTTTTATTCATATTTATTAAAACATTCAAAGATATTTTAATAAATATGTTTAAATTGAAAAAAAAAATTGAAACGAAATTATTTGTAAAATCCCGTTCAATATAGGGGGCTGCTTTGAATGGGTGTCCCGGCCTGAACTAGAAGGTCTTGCTTCAACTGGAGCTCAGACCCACTCGAGAGCAATTACATATAAGACAAGTAGTTTTTATTGATTATTTTGCAGCGAAACGTGCTCGAAAAAGTATAAAAAATAAAATTGGTGTTCTATAAGTTTATTTTTTTAAATTATAATTTCACCTCACAAAAAACTTACTTCACATATATATGTTTGTATTAAATCTAATTCAATGTTGCATAATTTATTGGAAGAAGAGTGGTCAATTGGGCTATAACTTTTTCAAAACAAAACCATTGAACATACCTACATTATTTATAGTATTTTATTTTACATTATATTTATTCGAAGCAGAGTTATCCTCCAAATTCCATTAACATTTTTCCAGACATAAACTTAATAATGTTAAATAATAAATTCGCTAAATTTCACACGAAGCCAACCTCAATCATCTAAGTAGTCCCTAATAAGCTTTGCAGGCCTAAGAAATTTTCGATAATTCTCCGGCACTTGAATAATAATAATAATTTCATTCGGGCTAAAGCTTCCGAGATTATCTAGGCGAAATATTCAAGGGTGTGGGGAAGAGTGGGTCTGAAATTTTCCGATTCCTCGGCTCTAATTGCAAAGCGAATATATCGTGCAATAAATTCCCTTAATGGGACCGCATAACTCTTTCTTGTGGGCTAATGCCAGCTGCTGGAGCGGGTAATGATTGCTCTCTGCCGTCATCATAACTAAACGGATTATGATCGTGTTAGTATTGGAAACCGAACAATTGTAACGTAATTCATTTTAGTGCAGATATATAGGAAAAACCTTTGTTAAATTCCCAACAAGTACGTAGGCAGATGAATTTTAATGAGCTCCGAACAGGATGAATCAACCAAATTTGGAAAAGCATCTCCAGAATCTATTCGAGGAGATGCTGGGCCTGCAATGGACGGAGGCCATTGTAGCACAGGTCAAGGACGCCTTTAAGCGCCTCATCGAAGCGATGCGTCCCCGACCCGAATATGACAGTATGAAGTTCGAATGCGAGCAGTATATTTTAAATACCGTGTTCCACGCTCATAACTGTAAACATCATGATTTTTTTTTCTTAATAAAGTAATTATGACATTTTTTTATTTTTGTACGGTTTGCAAAGCGTGTAAAATATTTATTTATTTACCATTTATTAACGCCCTATCGCTCATTTACAGAGGAAATTGACAATTTATGTATGTATAAGTGTAACATAATACATGGATAATAGCATAACTATTTACAAACAAAAATAAAAATTGAATGCTAATAATATGATTAACATGAAATCCAAATAATAACACCTAAGTAAATAAAGCAAAATATAAAGTAAGTATGTACACTGTACATTCGTATATGCATATAATTATTCATGTTTGTTGCAAACCAGTAAGACTGAAAACAGGAAAATAATTTACTCGTTAGGTAAATAAAAAAAATATATATATAATATACTGATATGTATTATGAAACAAATGTTTAAGAACAGAAGAAAAATAATGTCTGTTGTATCTGCAGATTGTATCCGCCGTAATTAATATCGAATTTAAATAATAGTACTTGAAATGGTAAAGTAAATCAAAGTATAATATACATATCAAGTATGACCGAACATGCGTACAGTCATTAATATGCGTCTAAAAAAATAACAAATAAACTAAGCAGTATGTTAGTAAAACGTTGGAAGGTATAGAGACCAGACATTTAAAAAATAAATAATACAAATTAATAACTAATATAATATACTTATGTAATCAACGTATTTATTTATACACATATATTTTATTAATGAAAATGTAAGTAATATACGCACAATTGATTACAGAGTAATAATGCTTGTGTTTATGGAAGAGAGGTGTTATTTGCATACTAAAATAACGTTAGTTTGCATTATTTGCTGTTTTTCCAATTGCTATCACTAGAACAACGTTTATTTTATTTCTTCAATAATCTAGAATTCCCTTTGTGGCGTCATTTTAAATAAATAAAAATAAAACATTTTGTATACAACCCTATTTTTATAGTGGTAATTACAATATGTTTTGTTTTCATGAAGTTAGTTTCTACATTCATATTACTGTAATTTGTTCTGCATACATATTTCATTGCGCTTTCCCAGCAAATAAACCATATTTAGGTACCACTCTTCTAATTCCAAGATTGCAAACGTCTTTCTTCATTTGTTCCAGGCAGGACAGTTTGCAAGGACGGCTAGTTTATTACACCATTAAGTCTTTTTCTGGACACCTAAGGACCGAAGGGTTGAACCCGTTGAGGCCAGACCCGAGGGTTCTTGGATGTATAATACATTCATAAGATTGAATGGAAACCAACTGCTGTCTTAAAACAGGAACTTAGCAGTACGATTTTATCTTTATTGTTGTCACCTTGCTGAAATCTATAAGGTTATTACACGAACCAAAGAAATAAAACAAAGAATTGTAAATATTAAAAAAATATTTCACATTTTTCCACTGTCATAACCATTTTGGATGTTAGTAGTTTCCTGATTTTTATGATTGTGAATGGATCTCATTATATGTGATTTCCTTTTGTATGTTGGAGGAGGGGTTTTATACTTATTTCATCAAATTTTCTAGTGGTTAGCTCAATAGTCTCAATAGGGTATTTTCACCAATTTTTTTCGAAATATCGAAAGCTTATCGAAAAAATCATAGCGATAGTGAAATTATTTTAATTTTATGTTGAGGAATAAATTATCTATACGGATTTAAAATGTGTCATCGATTTTCCGCCAAAACTACATGTTCCTTTTTATTCATGGATACGGCGGTGTTGAATCACCTCAACGATGTTGGTGACAGCCTCGTTTGGCATTTTCTACGTCATACTAACGTTGTAGCCAGTTGGAACCGTTTCGGAATGTGAGGTTTTAGATCGCTTGTAAATCAGTATTTATGAATGAAAATTACAAATTCTTAGTACGATAATTATATCAGAAAGTAATCTTCAATACTTCCACAGACATTTTTAACGCATAGTTCGTGAAAATACGCCATTGAAGTCATAAAACACTTATCGCAAAATCAATAAAATTAATTAATGTTGTGCAATCAATATAATTTTTAAAAAATGGATCACTCTGGGTTATGGACAATATTATTGAAGTGGTATTTAATCTTATTTACGAAATATTATAATTTTTTTTTAATAAACGCTTTATATTATAAAGCGGTCACTAACTCAGATGTTAAACAGGTTGCTGTGTTCAGAAATTCAGGCGCCGGGAAAGAACGCCAGCTAAATTCTAATTTATTCGTTCATTTGTACTGCGTGGAGTTAAACCACAACTTGGTAACATCCTTCCTTCCTTTAGCGGAGACCCTTCCTTATTTATTTACCACCAATTTTTGCCTCGCAAATGCAATCAAGTAGATCTCACATTTAGCCATTTATATATTTTTTTAGTTTTAGTACAATTATTTAATTTTTGTAACACAAGAAAATTATATTTATAAGCGTTTACGTTCTTGTACAAATATCTTAAATTTATGTTTACACAAAAAACATGAATTTGAATTGAAAAGATGTTTGGAAATATACAAGATCTAAATAGTTAAAGTGCCTACATCTAAACATTCATCTACCTCTTCTTCAAAACCAAAGATTGAAAAAATAAAATTTAACTGTTTTTGAAATAATAATAATTAATTTTTAATCTTTATTTAATATTTTTTGCATCTCACTATACATAAAACACGTTTTTTTTTCACATACAAATCAACCTCACTAGGACTAAGCCTGTATCGAGTTTAACAATTTACATTTGAGTGAAGCAAAAATAAGAGTAATCAAAAACATAATGTAATGCTACTTACAAACAAAAAATATTTCAAAATTAAAGAAAAAATATGTTATAAGCAATAATTAGTCATCTGAAATACTAATACAAATTGAAAATATCTCCCGAGTAAAAATAAATGCCGCCAACGGGAATTGAACCCGTGCCTTCTGATGTCCGGTCAGGTGCTCTGTATCCACTGAGCTATGTCGGCATTTATTTTTACTCGGAAGATATTTATAATTTGTATTAGTATTTCGGATGACTAATTATTGCTTATAATTATTTGTTATCCTTTATGCTATACTTAAAACCTTGTCTTATAAACGTTAGTTTATCATTAAAAAAAAATATGTATTAGATGTGTTACTAGATGGGTAATTTGACAGTATATTGTAACAATATTTGAACCTAACTAATCATTAATCATTATTCAAAAGAAGAAGCAAAGTAGATAATAAAGACAGATAGGGTGACATTCAGTTTTTAGCAAACGGGACTTATAATATAAAATCTTATTATTTAAGAAAGGACAAGGATGAAAAAATATTAAGACAATCATCTGTCAATACAAAAATCTTAATAAACTTTTTTAATTTAACTAAGGAATTGGTAGACTTAATATGGTTTGGAAGAATATTAAACATAAGTGGTGCCTGATATAAATAGTTTCTTTGACCAAAAGAAGTTTTAGTATGTACCGCCACAAAGTTCAATGTAGAGCTAATTCTAGTTGTCCGCGTTTATTGTGTTCTTTAAGCAAATTTAATATTGATAAAAAATCGACAAATTATTTGAGTGATATATATAGCTGTTTTATACACATAAAATTTCATTCCTTACAAAAAAAAATCTGTTAATCCATCCAACCTTAAAGTAGGTTGGATGGATAACAGATTTTTTTTGTACATCACTTTAAGGATCAATTTTTGAGTAATATTTAGTGGTTCAACATTGCACTTTAAACATGATCCCCAACAAACGCAAAAAAGAAGGTCTAGATTGGACTAAGGCAAAACAGACAATTTTTAATTTCTCTTCGTCTAATACGTGTCGAAGTTCTTTAAAAATAAATGTAAGTCTTTAGATATTCTTTGTTAACATATCGATATGGATCTTAAAAATTTATCAATCTTTACACCTGCAATTACAATTTAGCAGACAATTATGTATATTGTATAATTAGATTATGAGTGTCAAAAGGCTGATTTTTTTATGATATTCTAAATGTCACGTATTTAGTTTTTATTGTATTCAATATAATTGTGAATGGGGAATACTTGGAGCAGGTGGATGAGTTTGTGTATTTAGGAAGTATGTTTACGAGAGATGGGAAGGCTGACAGAGATATCGAAAGAAGGGTAAATGCAGGTAATTCCGTTAATGGAGGACTAAACGCCGTAGGCGCTAACAAAAAATTGTCCAAAGAAGCGAAGTTAGCAGTCCACAACGGAGTGCTGGTACCTACCTTGATGTATGGAAGTGAGGCATGGAACTGGCAAAGAAAGGATGAAAGTAGATTAAATGCTGTTGAAATGAGATCCCTGAGGCGTATGTGTGGTAAAACCATGTTTGATCGTGTGAGGAATGTGGAGATCCGCAAAGAGTGCAAGGCTGATGTAAGCGTAATGAGTAAGATTAAGAAAGGGACGCTTAGATGGTTTGGGCATGTAGAGCGAATGAGCGAAGATAGGAGTGTAAGGAGGATATATGATGCAAATGTGAATGGTAGCAGAAGTCGGGGACGCCCGAGGAAGACATGGCACGATCAAGTGAATCAGATACTCGAGTCGGGCCATGTCAAGAGTCAGAATAATAGAAGAGTATGTATGAGACGATGTATGAATGTGAATGAGGCAAGGAGTGTGTGCCAAGACCGAGTTGTTTGGCGGTCCGTCCTCTCTGCCTACCCCTGCGGGGAAACGGCGTGATGGTTAGTTAGTTAGTTAGTTAGTTGTATTCAAAGTTAGGATGTTATTATTCAGCCAACTATTTACGGCTGTTAATCCTAAGTCACATTTGTTAAAAACATCTCTCCAGGTTTTACCCTCAAATATTAAAGCAGTATCGTCTGCAAAACTAACAATATTACCCGGAATATCTAAATTACACAAATCATTAATGTAGATTAAAAACAATATTGGTCCGAGCACACTACCTTGCGGAACCCCAAAAGAGATTGGTTTGCTATTGCTAAAATGATTATTTATCTCTACTTGTTGCGTTTTATCACTTAGATAGGGTTTGAACCAGCCTAGTGCTGTACTATGAATGCCAAGATAAGATAATTTTTTGAGGAGTAATCCATGGGACACCGTATCAAATGCCTTTGATAGATCTAAGAATACAGCCTAATCTTTGTTTCCATAGTCTAACGCACTAGTGACTTTGGACAATACCCTCAACACTGCATCACTTGTTCCTATATTCTCTCTGAAACTAAACTGATAGCTAGAGAGTATATTATATGTTTCTAAGAATGATACCAATCTCGACTTAGCCAATCTCTCTATTACTTTTGAAAGAGTATTGAAATAAGGATATAGGTCTGTAATTATTGACATCTAAACGATCTCCACCTTTTAAAAGGGGAATTACTTTAGCTTTCTTACAATGAGAAGGGAAAATCCCACTCTCGAAGCTTATATTTACAAGGTGAGATATGAGACCAGCTAATTCGGATACATGCATTTTATACACCATAAAACTTAAAGAATCAATACCGCACAAGAAAGACATTTTAAAATCATTTATCACATTTGTGACTTCAGAAATGCTAGTTGGTTTAGAATAAAAATTATTCCCTGTAATGTGAAGTTTAGATTTAAAATCATTCACAAGACACATCTCACTGGTTTTATTAGCACTGTACAAATTACTAGTGAAGCTTGGACCAATGTCACTGAAAAAGTTATGTATATGATTAGTAATTATATTTGGACTCTCTTCCATTGAAGTTATAATATTATTAGCATCAGACCATCCCAAGAGATTCCAAATATAATTACTAAGCAATTTTTTTATGGTAGTTTTCTCATTTTTAGGTTGATAGCCTCCTTTATAATCTTCCCCTGTTGTTTAATGTTACCATTGACTTAATCTAATTTTCTTCAGTAGTATGCTTTTTTGTTGTTTTTATTATCTTTTACAACAATTCCGATATCTTTTTATAGTATTCCAACAGTTATTTGTTATAGATTTCTCATCTACATTTATTGTGCAATTTATCACGTGTTCTGAGGCATTTGATTATTCCAACATTTATCCATGGTTTTAGATATTTTCTGTATTTTTTCTCAATTTGTACTAACGTACAACTTTGCACGTGAGTTTTCAAACATTAAATGAAATTATCTGTTGCCAAATTGACGTCGTTCATTGATAATACTGTATCCCAGGACTCCTTCTTAAATTTGGTCTTCAAAAGGTTGTTGTCTACAATAAGTTTTGGTTTTGCATTATTATTTGAAATATTTTTAAGAGTTAGGTTAGGTTAGGTTAGGCTCATAAACTTCATCGAAATTGCAAAATGGTTTGTTATGTCAGTAGCAAAAGCCGCTCCTTGTGGTTTTAATTTTGATTTCTCCATAATATGATCAATGCAGCTTGATTTGTTAGGAGTTAATCTTGTTGTTGAGTTAATTGTGGGCTTAACACCATGAAATGCCAGAAGTGATAGATATTTTTATGTTTTTATGTTCTTCAAATCTAGTGTATCAATATTTAAGTCCCCACATAATATAATCTCCTTGTATTGCAAGGATATGTGTTTTTATGTTCTTCAAATCTAGAGTATCAATATTTAAGACTCCACATAATATAATCTCATTATATTGCAAGGATATGTGTTTTTATGTTCTTCAAATCTAGAGTATCAATATTTAAGTCCCACATAATATAATCTCCTTATATTGCAAGGATACAGATTCAAACAATTCACCCAATGAATCGAAAAAGTTTTATATATTAGTCTGAGATGGAGAACGATATATAGCTATTAAACATTCTTTATAGTAATAGTAATCTTTCTTTATAGTAAATTTGTCTCTTTTTTAGAGATACAGGTTGTTCCCTTTACTTTATCCCAGTTTATATAAACAGGCTTTGTTAGGCTTTATTACATGTAGAAATAACGCGAACCCTTATAATCTGATGATACCTACTTACAAACTACCAAACACTACTTTGTCAGTCTGATTTTGTTTAGAAAACTAGTGTAAAAACAATTGAGTATCTCTACGGGTAAAAAGTTCGAATAATATTTATTTTCATTTTAAAATCACAAAACCGGATCTTCAGTGACAATATTACCACAAATATTAAACCAAATATTTGTACACAAAGAAAACATTGCACGGAGAAAAATGAGTACTGCTTTTTTATCAATATACTTTAAAAAATGTGACTTCATGACCATTTCCTAGTAAAATATTAGTCATTCAGAATATATCTGAACACGTGTTCATGCAGGTGGCCTTGTCAAAATGAACATAATGGACGATATGGTAAAATATTATTATTTTTAAGAACACGTGTTACGAATTCATAACATATTAGTGCTTTACTGATAGTTAGTTTTGAAATTTCTAAGGACTCCAGTCCCATTTTTAATGGGAAAATTAATAATTTTACCAGATTTTTAATATATTCATAAGTTTTCTCCGTGTGGGGAAGAGTCACATTTTTTTTTGTTTTCCGTGGCCTATGAAAAACGATGTGGCCCCGTCCCAATATTTTGTTTTTGTCCGATGTTTTGAAAACATTCGCTGGGGAGCCGACTTTATACCATCATAGACCATCAATTTTTATACATATATATATATATATATATGATAATTCCGGCAGAAGTTTTAGCTGTCAGCATACATGAGTTTTTGACTATCTTATTATCAATTTAAAAAAAAAAAAAGCATTTCCAATCGCAACGGCTGTCTGCCCATCCTTCTATCATTTACTCTCGCGTCATATTATATTATTCTAATTACTCCTTTCTCCGGTCATTAGCGCCGTTGATTTATCATATTTAGATGAGCCATGAAGCGAAAAAAATGTGTTCCAATTGCGTACGCCTAAATAGTCCGAATTGGCCTCCAACGCTGCCAACATTATAACGCCGAACGACTATCGTCAGCGGAACACGCTTCGACGAGAAATTAGTACGCAATAGTGCCTCTAATAGTATAGCTATATGATTAGCGTTACATATCCAAATCTTGCATTCTTTACAGATCTCACATATTTATCTCCATAAATAATGTTACACCTACACACGGAGTCAAACTTTTGTAGTCGAATTTATAGCCACAGACAACTGATCTAAACTTAAAATTTGACATAAAAATTTCAACCTACGAATCGATTTACTCGAAAACAAATGCCCAAATCAAAGTAAGAGCATAAAATCGAAAACAAATGTAAACTGGATTAATCAGTTTCCTGCTTGCTCAAGTAGTTTCCAGACACAATGTATCTGATAGTATTACTACGCTATCGTCTTGACGTTTTCGGCCCTCTGATTGGTCGAATTCAAATCGTATGTTGCGGGTAAATTCCGCATAATAATATTTTTTACATTTTAAGTTTTCCAGTAATGTAGGCCTCACTGGGTGGATTTTGTATTTAAAAACAAAATGTATTTACTTTGACAATCTTTTGGAAAGAGCTTTATAGTATTTCACCCAAATATGTTGATTTTTTAGGACTTATCCCAATAAAATTATTCTTAATATATTTAAAAAAAATGTAATTACTTTGACAATCTTTTGGTAAGAGAATAATATTATTTCAGCAAAGTTATAAGTTGAAATTTTTATTTCGCAATTACATATATATATTTTGCAATTTAATTATTTCGATTTAAAAATGAATTTATTTCGGTGGTGTGGGAGAGGAAACATTTTTCAAAGAGTGTTCCTCTCATTTTCCGCGCTCTGACTACCACAAAATATCTTACTTTTATATATCTACCCATTTACCTAATAACTACCTATTAAATGTAACTATTGTTAGTATCACTTAAGCTGGGCGAAGCCAAAACAAGTACCGTCCGCAGACCCTAGAAGCCAAAAAACCCGCGGAGCGGGTTTTTAACTGCTAGTAGGTAATGGATACGCCTTAAAAACTTTTAGAATAATTTTCATTATGCCTTTTTGGGTTTTGTACAATGACGCTTTAGTTCGCGTTCCAAACTGGGTCGAAGAAGGAGTTTGATCCTCTCTTTGTTCTAAAATACTTGTAATTCCGGTAGGATCGCAATGCCCCGACCAATACACCGAGTAGTAACGCAAGATTCTGCACTTATAACGTTTGATGGTTCTACTGTATGTCGATGTCAATGACGGGGCCCGCACTTGGTGATAATGTTCTATGAATGAATGAATCACAAGCCACTTTAAACATAAACACACGTGGCGTACACTTGTTGCAAATAATTAAGTTTAACGACGGAATTTCTCGGCGGATTAATGTCAGTGGATACTGATCTTGGAACTTTCCAATACGTCGTATTGGCCTGCGTTTCCCAATTACGGCGGTATCTTCTTTCACGTATTGAAAAAA
Organism: Hesperophylax consimilis; assembly: GCF_061612785.1. NCBI lineage: Eukaryota > Metazoa > Arthropoda > Insecta > Trichoptera > Limnephilidae > Hesperophylax > Hesperophylax consimilis. The sequence goes on from NC_142844.1 coordinate 11,557,994, forward strand.
GCGAAGTCAATCGTTTCACAGCGTTTTATGGCGTGTTTTACAACGGTGGATATCATTTTACATGTTGAGTAGATGGAAGTTGATCGATCACTTAGGACGGGTTGTTTCGGAAAATTTGAACAATTCATCAAATTTCAACGTTCATTTACGGGTTCTGTGAAAGTCCTATTCAAATTCTGTTATTTTATCATTATAGGCTAATTGCTTGATAGAACTGAAATAAAAGCAGAACTTAAAAATATCTTTCACAGAACTAACATTATCATAATAATGGGCGATCTAAATATTAACATACTACCGAGCAACCAACACCACCAAAGCCAAGACTATATCAACATGATAGAATTTCGTGGATTAGTGAGTACCGTTAACTCACCAACAAGAACGACAAATGGATCTACATCATGCATTGACCACATTATGGTAAAGTCAAAAAAACCATATAAAAGTATCGTCTACAAATCAACTATCACGGACCATTATTCAATTATCTTTGCACTACAAACAGCTATCCAAATAAATAAATGTAGCCTGCCTTTAGCATACAATAAAATCAACTTTCAAAATATAATAACCAATTTAAAGAACAAATCATGGCAAGAACTCTTCCAAATTAAACAATCGGAGGACGCATGGATATACTTTATTAACTATTTGAAAAACGCATTACACCACCATACCCTGACGATGACCAAAAATATAAGTAACAAATTGAAACCCTTGAAACCATGGATTAACCACTTCATTATAAATTGCATTCACAAAAGAAACACGCTACACAAAAAAACCAAAGAAAATCCGTATGACCAACTAACATTCAACTATTATAAAAAATATAGAAACATGTGCTGTAACGTCATCAGAAAAGCAAAAGAAATTTACTACTCAGAAAAAATTAAAGAAAGTAACAATAATCCCCAAAAATTATGGGAAATACTTAGAGAAGCCACAAACTCGCAAACTACAAAAGATAAACAGAGCATAAATAAACTTTCTATTGATGGACATATTGTTGAAACCACAAAAAATCCTAAGCTCGTTGCTGATCATGTAAACAATTTTTTATTAATATCGGTCCAAATCTTGCTTCTCAAATTTCCCAGAGCGGAATCACCCAATCTACCGATACAGTGGTTCAAACAAATAACATAAATTCAAAATTTCTATTCCAAACTGTGTCACAGGAAGAAATTCTCAAAACAATTAATTCTCTAAAAAACACTTCTTCTGCTGGACTAGACGAAATTTCAACCAAAATCCTTAAAACGCTGTCTTCGGAGATTACATTGCCACTAGAATATCTTATAAACCTAAGTATTACACAGGGCTACTTCCCCTCTAACCTAAAACAAAGTATCGTAATTCCAATCTACAAATCTGGAAACAAGTCAGATATCAATAACTATAGACCAATTATTTACTGAATAGCTTGTCTAAAGTTTTTGAAAACCTTATTAATAAACAACTTTTAAAATTCATCGAGAGCCATAAAATACTTTCAAAAAATCAATATGGTTTTCAAAAAAACAAAAGTACCTCAGATGCCATTGCCAGGGTGACAGACTTCATTGTAAAAAGCCTTGATAAAGGAAATAAATGTATTTCAATCTTTTTAGACCTCTCTAAGGCTTTTGATACAATATCACACTTTAAACTTATTAAAAAACTTGAAAAAATCGGCATCACGGACAAAGAGCTAAACTTCTTTAAAAGCTACCTAAATGGACGCAAACAACAGGTTAAAATACATAATACCCTCAGTAACCAGCGCTCAACTGACTATGGAATTCCACAAGGAAGCGTATTGGGACCAACTCTGTTCTTACTGTATATAAACAACTTTTGCAACCTTGGAATTGAGGGAAGCATTGTTAGCTTTGCCGACGATACTGTCTTACTGTTTGAAGGCAACAATTGGTCAGCTGTATTTAAAAAAGCTGAAAAAAATATTAAATTAGTTAAAAAATGGTTAGATATAAACAAGCTTACCCTTAACACGAAAAAAACAAAATATATCACTTCAAGTATCAATACTGCAGGCCAACCTAATGATGATTACTCCATAAAAATACATAACTGTACGAATTCCAATGTATGCAATGAGTGCCCCTGTATAGAGCGAACTCCACAGATGAAGTACCTCGGCCTCACCATTGACCCATACCTCAAATGGAATATACATACTCAGATCATTGCGAATAAAATTAGGAAAACAATACATTTCTTTAGATCCGTAAGGAACTTCCTTAACTTACAAATTCTAAAAACGATTTATTTTGCATTAACCCAATCTATCATTGAGTATGGTATCATTGCATGGGGAGGGGGTACTTCATCAGCTCTAGATCCTGTTGAAAAGGCGCAGAAAACAATTATGAAAATTATTCTCAAACTTCCTCAAACTGCAAACAGTAACTCAATTTTCAACATAATGAGAGTATTTGATGTTCGTCAGATCTATGTAAAAACTATCCTCATGCATCTCTTTAAAAACAAACACGTGCTTTACGAAAAAAAAAACTAACTTTAAATTTACGCGTAATTCGAACAAAGACATGTTGCAAGTTCCAGCACTTTCTTCCACCTTTGGTCAACGTAGCTTTGGCTACTTTGCCACAAAGATCTTCAACATGCTCCCGGAAAATATTAAAGACAGTCAAACACGGAAAGAGTTTAAAAAAAATGTTAAAATTTGGATTTATTCAAATAATCGAGCCTTCACTGGTGCCCTCACCCAAACGCCTTGTCATTGACAGTTATTGCAGTATGTACGGTGCTAAAACTTACTATATACGTATTGTGTAAATGCAAACAATAATGAAAAATAACCAAATGCCTTGTTACAGTGAGTTATTATAGTATGTATTGTGTTTAAACTTATTCTATCTGTATCTTCAATATGTAAACAATAATGTAACCTAAAATAATGGATTGCTGTATGGGAACCCATATTAAACATTTACATATTAGCAAACCATAGACAAAATGGAGAAATAATTAACTAAAAATTCTGCCTCAATACAGGTTCGCCTAGTGAGGCAGGTTATGCACAACCTAAAATATAGTATATTATGCCATTTCTATATAACACTCTTACATTCATATATATTTTTTCTTATATTAGAAACTGCCGTATTATTGTACATTATTCTTTCAACAATTTCATTGTTTCTAACTGACATATAATTATACAACTTACTAATGATATATTATACATTATGTAATTTTTTGATGAAATAAATAAATTTAAAAATTTTAAAAAAAAATAAAAAAACTTGAAAATTAACTTTGAAATTTGAAGAATTGTTCAAGTTCTCCGAAACAACCCGTCCTAGTTGCGTTCTTTTTGTACATAAATCAAGCGTAGATTCAACCGTAGATGTTTAAAATCCTGTTCTGTGATTGGTGGAGCCTTAATGATGAAACTGGTGTAACGTAATACAATAATCTTCAAACGTCTTGACGAAACAAGTTTTAATACATAAAACACGGTTGTTCTTTGAAATAATTGTCAGCATACAATTCATGATAATGTGAAGACATTAATAACCAAAAAACATCAACTTTCTTCCGTGTAAAGAAGTCAAACTCATAACTGATGTGCATAACTCGCATTGTGATAGCATTACTCATGCGACGCTGGCATTTCGTTTTCAGGCAATGTTTAGAAACGAATAATACTTCCGCAGCGGTATGGCAACCCGTGCAAATGGCTACCATTCTGATGCATTTTACATGAAATCGATTCACTATTTCCTTGATTTATCATTTTCTAAAAGTACTGTAGGTACATGTGGGGTGAAAATAAATTATATAAAATTTTTTATTATATAATATTTAAATTATATGACATTTCCATCTTTGGTCCATACAAATGCATATCCCTTTGTGATGGCTTGTTGTTTTGTTTTCCATAGTAGTTCCTTTAGATATGGTGACAGGATTTCACTGATGTAGATTTTTGAGTTTAGCCCTGGGGATGTTTTGTAATTGACCTCCCCCCTCACCTTACGACTTCGAATTGTTCCCGAATAGACCTATCTAAAGATTTTTAGGTTCATGATCTCAACAGTGTAATTTTTGTGTATTTTTCCAAATAATTGTACTTGATACGCGAATTATATATTCTCTACGGAATATTTTTTTTTTGCAAAAAAGAATGTTGTTTATTTGAATAGAGGCTTGGGGGTAGCGTCCAAGATGGCCGCCTCAAGTGCTGCGGTCGTGGAAATCTGATGAGCTAGAAAACCAACTAAAGATGCCTGAATAATCGTGGTAGTAATCGACACAGTTTTATACCACGACCATGAATATGATTGTTACTTCTTTAAAATGCTGGTCACATCCCATTGAAAAAATAAGTAAATGAAGAGTTTACTATTTAAATATTAGGTTGCTAGAAAAAAACACCTTTTAAATCATTTTCACATCAAACCATGTTTTTGTCGGTTCCTTAAACTTAATACAGTGGCAATTCAACACACTTTTGAAAAGTGATATAAAGTCATTAAAAGTGTTGAAAAAAAATCATTTAATTTACTTTTTTATCCCTTTTCGTGACTTTATATTACCTTTCGAGAGAAAATTTTAAGTTCGTTGAATTGCCACTGTACTCGTGAGTCAGTAAGTAAAACATCTTAAGCTCAATGCGTGGCATGTTTCGTTACTTTACATATTAAGCATGTTACGTTATTTTAGGTTAGGGGTTGACATTTTTGCTAATCAATCATTATTCTACTTTTGTTGTGTTTCTTGAATCTTTTCAGTAAAATTTCATACATCTTGTAATACATACTCGTATATTATAAAATGACCGAAAATAAAATATTTTCAATTTTTACATTCACGGCATATATCTTCGAAAAGTGGCAAGACTTGTTGCTTCTTTTAAGTAATGCCTTTGGTAGGTTATTATAAAGTTTTCGTTCTTTATAAAACACACTGTTTTGTATAATTAAGTTTAGTTTTGGTACTTGTTAACCACAAGTTCAAGCTCAACTGACTGTATTTGCTGGTAGAAAACATTTTAAAATTGAGCCAAACTTCAATATAATGTTGACCATTTGAATTATAGTCCATTACAAAAAATGATTGTGGAATAATTAAATTTCATTAATTTTAGCAAAGATGTTTAATAGTATCAAAATTCGATTAAAATGTTCACAACATGCAACGGTACCACATTATTACTTTGGTAGATATTCCTAAAGTTTAATAATTCAGATTTGAATATCTCAATTGTTTAAACTCCAGTCATGTCTTTTTGCAGGTAGCGGAGGGCAGCAGGGTTATCCCTAGGGAGACTGTGAATAGAAAATAGTTAATAAAAATAAATAGTTAGTATTTTTATAATTTTCTTCGAGTAGATAGATCCATCTACAACACAAACGGAAAAAAATGACTATTGCCAATTTATTGAAAATCTCTTCAAATTATTGGTAATTCCGGTTAAAAACGGGATCGAAGGCCGTACGAATGAATTAACAGGTTTCCTGATATTTTTTTAGTAAATTACAAATATTTTATCATGACGTCGGAAGTTCGAACATCATGATAATATATTCGGATTGGAAAATGAAAATTTATATTATTGAGAAATTATAGGCGATTAGGCAAATTGCCTTGCATTTTCCTCGTTAGTATTTCACGATATACTCATGAACATGTGTTCCGACATCATGATAATATATTTGTAATTGACTAAAAATTTTATCAGGAAATCTGTTCATTTAAATAAATGAAATGAAAATACTTGGTTTTAAGTCACTTTATTGATAGATTTTATTGTCTCCCGGTTTCGGTACCACTGTACCATCAGCAGAACAGTTATAAAAATTATTCTTTCTTCTTAAATTATTTTCTTCTTAATTTATTCGTAAGGGCGGCAATCCCGTTTTTAACCAAAATTACCAATAATTTGAAGAGATTCTTAATAAATAAGCAACATTAATTGTTCTCCTTCCACTTCCATCGGTAAACAATTTTTCGATATCGGATGGGTAAATAAAATAAGTTAAAGGTATGAGATACAATTTTGAGCAAGGGTAAAAAGATTTGATTAAACTTACGCTGTGTCCAGCCACATTGACCCAGTAGAATCCAAAGTTACCACCGGTGCGTTTATAACCCTCGAGAGTGTTATCCACCCAGATTGAAACTCGGGAAGCACGTCGGTACTCTGCTTCCCTAGTAAATCTGAGCTCTTCTTTCCACAACTTTTGACCTAGTGAGAATAAATAATATAAACTGGGTTAGCAAACTGCACGACTCTTTTAATTTGTCTCAATGAACCGCTGATTACTTACGGTAGATTAAATGGTTTAAGCGGGGTCATTATATTTAGTAAATGATCTTTCTGTACGGAATTATAGTCAAATACCCACTGAAATTGGTATTAATAATAATATAAGGCTGATTTGTATAGCGCCGTTTTCGTAAAAATGCTGGCAGTTTTCTAAATAAATTCAAAACTGTTATGTATGATTTTTTTAAATGAAAATTACAAAAAATGATAACACAGTAAGATTATTATAATTTCGAATTTGTAAAAAAATATTTACATTGAGGGATCAGTAGGATTTATAGGTCCAATTAGATTTTCTACCGAACCGAACCCTCTGATATGAAAATATCTGGAGTCGGTGAATTATTTTCCCATTTGATCTCTGGTGATTTGACGTATTGTACTTGTATTGTTTTGTATTTATTATGCTTATATAATGCACTTACATAATGTGGATTGACTAGATGATCATCTGTGGAAAAATGTGTGGAAGGGTTTAGTTTTCCTGTGGGGAAGATTTAACCCGGACATAAATTCGAAAGAAAAAATTAAATTCGTATGTATAATACAAACTACCATTTCTTTCACATAATTTGTATCTATATTTTTAATGGTAGATTTACTTTAAAAGATATGGTTTTGTGTATGGTAGAGGAGTGTTATTATTTTTAAATTATTATAATTGTATTTTTTTAAATCTCTTTTTATATATATATATATTTTTTTTTTAAATATATTTATTTATATAAATTTTTGTGTATTGTTTTGTTGTGTTTTGAATTCTTTAAAGCTAGTTTTTTTCGATTTTACATATTTTATTATTTTATTTTATTTTTTCAATCAACGTATTTAATTCGCATATGTTATAAAATCACGCGGTTAGAACTTAAAACCTTTTGCGATCCGAAAGAGTGGATGTAATTAAATGTTTTACGGAAGGTACATATGAACTGTACATACCCGCAATGTTTTTTTTTTAAGATATGTTAAAGCGCACTTATAGTGAAATAACACAAAATGCGCTAAAATTTTATGTTTTTTTATAACTTGTAAAATAGTTATTTCTTACCAGGAGTGTTGCAAATAAGATCAAAATTTCCGTTGTAGACGTTCACTGATATGGTGGTCCTTTTAAGAACTTCTTCAACTAGAAGAATACAAATAATATTTACTATAACAACGTACTTATAGTGGCAAAAAATACAAAAAAAAATGTAGGGAAAACTATCGATTTCCCCCTTTTATGAGAGATATTTCATTTTACTTAGTAATGTGAGTTACTGGCTTCATGAAGTCCACAGAAAGAGCTTCGAATACATCATCGGATTGGGATTCCCATTCAACATTGCTGGGGATGCTGAGATTCACCTTCACTGGACCATTCATGAGCTTATCGAGGTCCAATGCTTTTTTGCTGTAGCACTTGCTGAAAAATGCCGATCAAATGCCTTCTCTGTAAAAAAAAATTGAAAAATGTGTTCATTCGAATGAAACTTTACAGCATGTTCATATAATAATAATAATAATATTGGACAATTTTTATAGCACCGCTTTTGTGAGTTATCACCTCGGGGGAGCTTTACAGTTGATGCAGATATTACAAAAAATATAAATATTACCAAAATAAAGTGAAGTTAAGTAAAGTAAAATGAAGAACAGTAACAGGTAACATGAAGACTTAAGATGGAGACTGCAGAAAGAATCTTAGGTGGTGAAGAAGCTGGACCAGCTGCTGCAGCAAGAGAGACTACCGCGTCCACCAACAGTGCCAGCACGAGGTTCATCATCTGTTCAGGTATGTGTCTGCTGCTAATAAAGCGATGACATATGTTTGCTGCTAATAAAGAGCGCTGAAATAATATCCTTACACAGATAATAGACCTGGGCAGCACCGCTGTGACGTTCGGCGAGTCCATCATATCTAGTCTCTATCAAAAATAATAATAATAATATTTGGACGATTTATACAGCGCCGCTCTTGTGCAAAATCACCTCATCTCTCCTAGTCTATTTTAGTCCCTTCTAGTTACTTCTTAGCTATTCACGCCACTTAGTGCATCTTCTTGACCTTTTTAGACTATTTCCTGGCTCTAATACCTAAATAAAATAGAACAAAAATTTTTTTTTTTAAATTACAATTTCTTCTATTGTGTCGTGATCCATCGATTTCATACCTCTGTCTCAGACCTATAGGGCTCGCTTATCGCAGGCTATCATAAACAAAATCTTGAACCAAAGTCAAAGTGAAGTGTATGTGTGTCATCTGAAACAAAAACAAAAAAATTAAATAAAATATGGCTTATCTGTTTTCTAGGTAGATATTCTTGGTTGAAGAGGTCCCGTAAATCCCGAAATAAAGACACCACTTGACATTTGAGGGGTCAGGTATAAAATTTCCGACTGCATTGAGAGTCTTTGTTCTGGCTTCACTTCCCAAATTTAATCGTTTTAAAATGCTATAATAATTGCAAATTCCGGCTAAACAGTAACAGTTACGCGCATTCCGTTAAATAAAAAGGTAAGCACTATATAAAACACGGATGCTGAACATTTTTCAGCAATCTCTTAGCAAGGGAAACCTTCTGAAAGGATTGAACAAACCGGAGCGGTTAAAACACGTCCGCTCTTCTCCCTTAAACAAACTTTAAAAAAAAATAATAATAAAAAAAAAATAGATAAAAAATTTATTTTATATTATTATTATTTTTCAAATCGACTATGTACTTGTATCTTTTATTTAGTTGTAATGGTTTCGTTCTTTTTATTAATTTTATAAAAAAAAAAAGAATATTGGTTCCAATGCAATTGATACAATATTACCAATAAGATATCAGGTTTCCTTGTAATTTATTACTTGTGGTAGGAACATTGACTAATTACCAGGTGACATATGTAGTGTAAATTGTGTGTGTGAGTATTTGTGTAGGTGTGAGAAGTGGTGGTATACAGAAGTGAAACGATATGACAGAAATTTTTGTCAATTTGCTCTTTTTAAACCTGTTCGGTGAGTCTGAAAAAATGTAGATGTTAGAGTTCAGGAAAATATTATGAAGATATGAAGAGCACGGTTAATTTTTGAATTTGCTACTACAGTTGTTTTGTATTTAAGCGTGCAGAAGAGTGGAGTATGGCTAGTACGTCTTAAAAGGATGTTAAAATTAATTAGAGAAAGAAGAATTTTTATATTAGTTTTACATGTTAGCTTGAAGAGAAGAGCGATATAATAGTTTACGGGATTACTGTTTACTGCAAAATTTTTGACTTTAATCGGATCTAGGGTTCTATTAGAAACCTCGTTTTGTATAGGGCCATAAAAGTAATGAGTGCCCAAGTCTTGTTTTGCTCAGGGTCTCAAATAATGCAAAACGGATACCTGATTGTTCAAAGTTTGTAGGCATATTTTGAGCGCAGTCGTGATTAACAGATTAACTGACTAATTTATCACACTTATAGCATTAATCAGAAAATTTAAAAAATATATTTTTAAAATTATCGTCTTTGTAATGAAAGAATAAAATTAATAACACGATTATATGGCGTACATCGCTTTATCATGTTTTTTTTGTTTGTTTGTTATTTAATAAAAAAAAACATGCGCTAACCTGTTTTGATAATATCCGTGTAGTATCATCAGGATATTATCAAAGTAATTTATGTAAAGAATAATTTATTAACTATAAAGCATGTCAGTTATGTAAGTACCCAAAATAATTGGATTTTCAAGGTAAAACATTTTGATTGATTGTTTAAGATCTAATCAAAATCGGAATGGTTTCTAACAATAATTGCTTGGTCGTAATCAGTAACACTTAAATCATACAAAAATAAGTAATACATCAAAATTATGTAACTATTTTCCAAAAATGGCCATAAATTCATTAAATTATCATCTTTGTAGTCTATAATAGATTCTAATTGAATTAAAATAAATAATCAAAACTATAAGACCACAGAAATATATCAATTATTTGGTTGAAGTTTTTCTGTCAAAGAAGCATATTGTGTAAAATATTCAGTGAGAATTCATAAAAAATATAAAACAAAATCTTTATGCCCGGTGGAAAGATGATGGTCGAAAATAAACAGGCTTACATAATTTTTTTCCATTATTTACCTCGAACACTCCTACCGGCTGAATGTGCGTTTTTGTGTTCTTGGTCAAGATATTATAAAAATCGACTCCATCGGTCAATTTGCCCAGATGCCCAGATTCCCAGATGCTTTCTTCGGTTTCTCTCCACTCCATTGTTGACTGGTAGTAATCTTCCCTGTCGTAAACTGTCTTGGTGTATTCGGCCTGAGTGTTGATGGCGTCTAGACCTGCCTTGTCCACCAGACTGATCTGGTACAGAAATGGACCCCAAGACAAGGTGGAGTCAATTGGGTGCAGCCAAGAGTTGCCCATGGCTACTCCTGAAATATTGGATTTCAGAGTTCCAGCCACTTGTTCCTGGAAGAAAGAATAAGTTGCGCTCATACTTATAGTGGATAGAACTGTTAGGAACTAAAAATAGCTAACGATTAACTAGTCGGAAAAATGATCTAAAACTTGTCTTATATACCTATTTTGCTACAGGAGAATCTTTTTAAGGGTCTAAGGATAGGTTGTTTCGGAGAATTTGAAAGTTGAAAAGTTGATTTTAATGTTCAGGAAAGCTTCTATTCAAGTTCTGTTATTGTTTCACGTTTGTGAAAAAACTTATCAATAACTATATAATAACAGAACTTGAATAGAACCTTCACAAAACTTGAAAATCAACTTCGATATTTTATAAATGGTTCAAATAATTATATTTAACTCATTATACCTGATTGTTGTATACTCACATCATAGACATTGAGAGCGATCTCAATGGCCATTTTTCCACAATAAGACTGTCAAAAGATGTAAACAGGAATACTGCTATACTCTGGATGCACATCGTATAAAACCTTTAAGAAGTTCTACGAAGTCAGTAGCTAAAAATCAAGAACATTTAAAAAAATAATAAGTCAAATCAAATAAACGAATCATTGACAAAGAATATATTACCAATAAATCAATAAAAATATAAATGGTCGCAGATGGAAATTGAACCCAGGATGACTCTTTTACTAGTACAATGCCTCTAACCAGTAACATAATTAATTAAAAAAAGACAACAGCATAATATAATAGAATCATTTTTTTTAAAGAAAGACACTCATTGCAGAGTAACGAATAGTAGTAATCATAAAATATTGCTTGTGTCGTAATGGAGAATTGCAGTGCCAATTCAGCCACTAACCTGTCAACAGGTCACTGACAAATTAATTTACAAAAAAACTTACCGATTTTTTTGCTGTCGGTTGCAAGCTGAGAGCTGTTTTCCACATAACTATAGCCAGTTCCAACTGGGTTGTCGGCGAACAATACGTTAAAAGTGGTTATCTATAATTAAAAAAAAAAGTTTTACACTTCCAATCATCATTTAGCTGATAGAGTATAACTGTTAAAGTAAGTTGTATAGAATATGTCAATACGTTATCCACAACGAAGACAAGCAATGATTGTTTTACTATGAATGAGGAATCAAAATAAGGATATATATATATAGTCTGGTCCACCAGACTGATTTGGAACAGAAATATACCCATGGTAAAGCAAAGTCATCGATATATTAATTGGTTGACGAGTAAAGTCATTGAGTGGATGAACACATCATATGAAAGCCTCACCCACGCATGAGATCTTGGTTGCAGATCTAGATCCAGAGGTCCAAGGATTTCGAAGTTACCGTACCTCGTAGAAGAAGCACCGGGACTGCCTTGAAGCCAGATGAGTAGGGGTCTTTCCGTAGGAGAGGCGACATCAGCAACAGTTTGCTGCAGCCACCAAAACATGTGGGCACCGGTACGGATGTTTACATAGCCCCAATCCTGATCGCCAGGACCGAAGCCAACTTTGGCTGAAATCGGTAAAAAAGAAACCACAAATGATGATTAAAAATATTATATTCACTATAATTTCAAGCAAAAAGTCACACAAAATTGTTTAAAAGTTGGTTATTAAAGGCATACCCTGCACGCACACCAAAACTGCCAAAACACTAAGGACGGGTTGTTTCGGAGAATTTGAACAATTCATCAAAGTTCAACGTTCATTTACGGGCTCTGTGAAAGTCCTATTCAAATTCTGTTATTATATCATTATAGGCTAGTTGCTTGACAGAACTAAAATAAAACAGAACTTTAAAATATCTTTCACAGAACTTGAAAATTAACTTTGAAATTTGAAGAATTGTTCAAGTTCTCCGAAACAACCCGTCCTAAGTAATACCATGATTACAGTCTAGACTGTTTGTAAAACAAAATTATTACCGTTTTAAAATATTTTTTTCTGATAATGAATGCAAGTTTTTGATTTGTCGATAAAATAAAATCTCGATCAATTAAAATGATTCTGGAAATCATAGGATTTTTTAGGTTTTATTGTATTTACCAGCTTGTGATACCTTTTTTCTGACAATGTAATTAATATTAGAAAACATTTTCGAAAATTCATATAAAAAATCAATCAATTTCATTTAAAACAATTCGCTTTTAATCCGTTTTCAAATGTGATTGAGCAAAAATTTAATTTCATCAAATAATATCCCGTGTATATTATGTGTGTCATATTATTTATTTATTCCTACATCATAAACAGAAAATACTACGTTTACATTTTTGTTTGCAAAAAAGAGTTCAGATAGTTGTGAACGTCGAATGCTTGAAGCTAGAGGATGAGTTTATGTATTTAGGATGGACGTTCATAGTGAAAAATATGTTCTAAACGGTATTAGAGAGAGAAAATACCCCACTTTATTTACAAATTTAAAGGTTCACCACATCAACATTTGAATGTACTTCTCCATTAAAAAAAATACCGCAATTTTAAAAAAATTATGAAATTTTATACCGAATTTTCATTAATTCATCATTTTTATTAATTATTTTTTTCATCCGACAGCAAAAAGTGAGGTGGCAATATCGTTAATGGTACATTTGTCTAATAATATTTGTGCTGTTTTAATTTATTTCTTTATTATTAATTTTAGTAAGATTTTTTTATTTTATTTGGTGAGCTTTTTTGAAACTTTTTATTGTTTAAATTTACAAAAAAATACTTTTTAATGATTATATATTTATCTCTGATAATTAAATTTGAAAAGTATTTAATTAAATTTCAAAAACAGTTTTTAGTTTTCGGATACTTCTCAGAAATATTTAATTTAATTAGATTTTATTGAAAATCGGAAATAATCTAACCATCTGACTGAATATGTTAGAAGGGTTGAATCATATACAGAGGGAAGAGAAATGCCAAAACAATAGATCATTCTACATTCCCACGAATAACTCTAAAACGAGACATAGAATTGATCCACTCTCACGAAGAAAATATCAATAGTTGTTCGTAATAATAAGAGCTGGCAAATAAAAATTGTCAATTGCCAAAGGATTATTAATCAGAGCAACAGCCCAAACAGAAATAAAACTAAGGTGTTTAATCGAGGATATGTTAATCCCAGCCCCAGGGTAACTACCAAATTCAACTATCGGATGTACTTTAGATTTCTAAAGGGTCAGCAACTGCTCAATATTGAATAATCTGCTGGGGCAATACAGTACCCCCCGTTTCTTAGAAGCCAGGACTTTACGAGGGCTTCTATGGTGCTCTGATACTTGAGACAGACTGAAATACCTCTGTACTCCAATCATTTTAATGTAGTTTTTATTGGGGAGGTTGCTCATATCTAATTAAATATGATCAGCAGTTTAGCATTACCCCAAACACGAACTTCAATGGCCATTTTTTGTCTCAATACTTCCCGAGATGTTGGGACTTAGTGGAAAAGGCTGTTCAAAAACAATCCCTGTGAGCGGCGCTGTCATCTGCGTAGCACTGGATTATTTTTAGTACACATTCAACGAGAAGCTACCTTCTTCAATCTGACTGACTGATTCGTAGCAGCGATGGTGAAACCACTGCATAGTTCCAGTTCTAGAGGATTTGCATGAAAAGGAAATGATTCTTCTTCCAAAAAATGATGTAGTTAAAACTACACTGTGAGGTTACAGTGAATATAACAATGTTCACAACAAAATAAAAAGGTGGATATTTTAACAAAAGGTTTAATATCAAAAATTGTTTAAATAGTTGATAATATGCCAGTGTGTGCTTTATTCTTTGTTCTAGATCTTCCCCATCATTTCTTCCAAATAGCTGTTTAAACTCCAGTCATGTCCTTTTGCAGGAAACGGAGGGCAGCAGGGTTGTCCAATGGAGACTGTAAACCGAAAAATATAATGAGTAACAATAATATATAATGTTTTTTACACAGTTATCGAAATGAAAAAAGGTTTTACGTGAAAAAATATGTGAATCTGAACCAATAATTGCTGGAAAGCAGTAAAAAAATATTACAAACGATATTGTAACTTAGTTAAGGTTAACGTATCCAGGCAACCAATTAAACAAATAAATAAATATCACGGAAAAGATACAATATGTATGATCTATAACGCTTTTAAAGAATACTGATGTCTCCAGCTTAAATAGAAATATGAAGAAATTCGACGCACGATAGAACATTAAACTGAAATTGTATTCAAGAATAATCTATAGTTATAGTACGTCACTGGTATGTATCATACTAACCGGTTTCGATCACTAGTCGTAAACCTACAGTCGGTCCAGTAAAAATCTTTTTCATTATTACGTCATTCTCACCCAAGCACACATTCAACAGAAAAATAAATCATTCACTTATAAAAATAATTGAATTATTAGATAAACATAAATTCTGTAATTCGATCGTAAGCATTAATATCAAGCAGATGTCGAACCGAAAAATAAATTATTTGTATACTACCACAGTAATCCTGTTAATATCAAGTGTGAAGAGATTCGATTAGACTTACGCTAATATCATTGTCAAATTAAAGGCGATTCATGATTTAGGCCCGATAATATATCACAACGAAATGCAAAAATATTCGGATTTTCATGAACATGTTTTCCGACACTATGATAATATATATATTCGTAATTTGCTAAAAAGTTTATCAGGAAACCTCTTAATTTATTCGTAAGGGCTATAATCCTTCTTTTAACCAAAATTACCAATAATTTGAAGAGATTCTTAATAAATTAGCAACATTAACTGTTCTCCTTCCACTTCTATCCGTTTATCAGACAGGTAAAAATAATTGATTTAAACGAGTATTTTACGATAGCGGAAATCAAATGGGTAAATAAAATAAGGAATAGGAATTATATACAATTTTGGGCAAGGGTGAAAAGATTTGATTAAACTTACGCTGTGTCCTGCCACATTGACCCAGTAGAATCCAAAGTTACCACCGGTGCGTTTATAACCCTCGAGAGTGTTATCCACCCAGATTGAAACTCGGGAAGCACGTCGGTACTCTGCTTCCCTTGTAAATCTGAGCTCTTCTTCCCACATCTTTTGACCTAGTGGAAATATTTGTAAAATGGGTTAGCAAAACTCTATGATTCTTTGTAATTTGTTTCAATGAAGTGCTTATTATCCACAGGGTGTCCCGTAAGCTATGGATCAAACGAAGTATGGTTACGGGGGGAAGGGGTATTTACAATCAAAATTAGACGACTACATATTTCAATCATTTTGATTGCAAACAACCTTCCCTTTTTATTGCAAATATGTTGTACGCCTCCCACTGTGTAATAAACTTTAAACTTAAAAAGTTCTAATAAAATTAAAGTGAATGGTTTACTTTTGCAGATATATTATTCACAAGGCAAACAAGTTACAACCTTTCTTTATATTGCCGGTGAAGTATTTGTAATTGGTTTCGTAGAATATCTTCCGGACTAATCTACTAATCAAATTACCTGATTCCATTTTAAATTGAATTATTATTGAATTACACATCATCTCAATGGTGACTTTAAAAAACGTAAACATAAAGAACACATATTTAAAAATTCTAATCTTAGATACACCGTAAAGTTCTGATGAAGGTTGGAACAAGGGGCGGTTTTTCACAATTGGTGCTAGACCCCCCAAAATTATAGGATAATAATAATAAATTATGTACCTACATAAAAACTAATGGTCTTATTCTTAATTTATTTGAAATGTACCGTGAAATAGTTGAGCTGCAAGCAGGAGCGGCTAGATGAGCAGTGACATCTGTTGTCTCTAATAGAAGCTTTCATTCACAAGTCCACACGATTCGCTGGATCAATTTAAAGAATGTCCTAACTTTGGCATCTTCTGTCTCTATGTGCGCCATAGAATAAACAAGATGGCACTATGTCTTTCAATTAAGTAAAAATTAGTTACCGAAGAAAGCTTTGGAACGCTCAGGTCATTGCCGTGAGGGAGACAACACGATGAATATTACATATTTTAAAAAGATAGCGACATAAAAATATGTCGGTTTTTCATTTTACATGCTTGTCGTGTGTGGAACAATGGTTGTTTTTCAATTGAACAGTTCGAGAAAGGTTTGGAATATTTTTTTTGTTGTAATCGATGTAGAATAAAGCTTAATAGTGCAACAAAACAAAAATGTAAAAGATCATTGTCATATAGAAGTCTAAATTTAAATGGAATTGATAAACGTCACGTCGTTTCGCACCACGGAACCAACATGCTCTTAACTTCGCACTCAGTATATTGGTATATTTACTTTAATGTTGTGAACAACATTAAAACGTAATATCTTTAAAATAATTTACCGTAAAAACATGGATTGTGTAGTTATTTCCAATTTACTGTATTAACATAATATGTATTTTGAGTTGCGGACTCGTGAAGTACCTATCTACAAATTGATAAAGATAATTATATATGGGCATTTATCACAGTATCAAATAAAGAGATTAGTCACACATTTTTTAATTAATTACGACGCCTGGATCCCTTGAGCCACCTCTGGTTGGAACCAACTTAAACTAACTGAATATTAATGATTATCACAGTAGGGACCAACATACATGCATGTTATGCATGAAAAAAGAGATTAAATATTTTGTTACGGGTATAAATAAAATATAATGGTCGGTTTTCTTACCAGGAGTGTTGCAAATAAGATCGATGTTTCCGTTGTACACGTTCACTGGAATGGTGGTCCTGTTCAGAACTTCTTCAACTAAAAATATTTAAAAAAATTCTCATTGTAATGGTGGTGGCGAGTACCGGTGAAATCAATGGACAATTCTAATGATTTCTCACTCCTTAAACAAAGGTATCTTCAAGACACAAGTGTATTTCTATTACCTATAGTGATACCATAGCATTCACGATTTTCATGCTTTTACTAAAAAAATCAATTACAAAATTAATATAAAAACTTCGACCAAATCTGAGTGATAAACGATCAAGCTGTCAAAATGAAATTTGAAAGATGTAACAGTTAAATGGGATTTAGCTCCATCTGAGTTATGAATTAGATGACAGCCTCCGTGATCGAGGCCCTAGCCTTGATGTAAGGGCGAGAGATGTATATAATAATTTAATGAAACATTATTAAAGTTAGACAATGAGATTACAATATGTCTAGATAGAGATATTCTTTGCATAAAGTCCCTGCTATTCTTCGGAGGAAAAAACCTGGTGAGCCGTCCAAGACTAAGCTGGCTATAGTAAAGGCAATGGGAGAAGCGACTAAACTGGGCCTACGATGAACTGAGGTAGAAAATGACGCCTGAAGACGCTTTGTTCCTTTGCGCACAAATAAGGCGACCAGTTGCCGGCCCGATTAGAATGAGGGCAAGAATATAATGATGTTCTTACGAAACTAATAGAAGTTCAGATGTGTATTTACTTACTGATGTGTGTCACTGGCTTCATGAAATCGACGTACATGGCATTGAATACAGCGTTGGACTGGGATCCCCATCTGACGGTGCTAGGGATGCTGAGATTTGTCTTCACTGGACCATTCATGAGCGCATCGAGATCCCAAGCTGCCTTGCTGAAGTACTTGCTGTAAGTATGTCTGTCAAATAACTTTTCTGGAAATAAAGAAAAAAAGGTTTTGGTTAAGTTAGTCATACGTAAATATCCTTAAAATTAGTTAATTGTAACTTAACCGAATAAATAATATCATTTTGCCGTATAATTGTGTTTTATGAACTACCTTGTTGGAATCTTCTAAAGTTAGAGAGACTGCTATCAGGACGTCTAGAAATCAATGAAAATCTCCTTGTTTTCAAATAGATATTAGGTTCTTTATTTCAGCTAGGCCCACTGAGAAATCATGTATTTGTGTGCAAAAAAATTCAAGATTAAAAAGTGCAGGGGGGCGGAGAAAAATGTCCGGGTGTAGGTGACTATACCTTTTCATGGTGTTCTTTTTCATCGTAGGATAAATTAAGTGCAACTATTGGAATGTATAGTTTCATATAACATTTATTTATTTTTAATTATGATATGAAGGGTGGGGTGCATTGATGTATCTATGTCTTATTTAGTCAATGGTGGGGTGACTATATTTTACTCGTGTTCAAGTAAATATGCTTCTTCGTAAATTTAAAAAAAATGTTATTAATTTATATCGAGGCAAAGGGAGAGATATGATGTATGTTTATTTAGACAGAGTCAAAGCACTTATCCGCAATTTTCAATGCAATCAGTCGACGAGTATAGAGTTTTTGTATGCATTTGGCTGGGATGTTGGCTATTTTTTCCAGAATCCCAAATAGTAACTATGTCAAGCGTAACTAATATTGGTCAAAGGACGTGGACTTGTTTAGGATTTACACTGTTATAGAATATCTAAGAATAACCAACATGCAATTTGATTCATACAAACAGACAAAATTTTCTATTTACATATATTTTTTTAAATATGAATACAGCGCAAGTCCTAACTACTCTCAACCGTCTGGAGCAAGTGACACTATGGCATACCCAATTGGAGTATGTTGCGATGCTGAAGGTAGTAGGCAGGGAAGGACATGGGAAAGATAAAGGTGGGGAAGTGGGTGGCTATAAAGATCTGTCACCGACATGGCTAAAGCCATTTCAAGCAACTTTTCAATTCTGAATGGCGGTCTTGCACGAGAGCGATACTGAAAGTGTCTTCTACTCAGATTATCTCATGCCGCAAAAATGTTATATACATAAAAATGCAATCTACATTTAGATCTGTTAATGTAAAAAGATTTTAAAATAGTAATTTTCATGTTAAAAAATAATAGTAAAGGAGTTGCACAAACATTCTTTTAAATCAAAAAAAGGAATCACTTAGCAACAAAATAGATTTTATTTCAAATCATTTATCCTATAGTAAAATTGCATGTTCATTAAAACAATAATAACGTTTCACCAGCCGTTCTTATCTCGCACTATCTATTCCATTGTAAAACGCAATCATTTGTGTGTTAGAGATAACTATCGGCTGGTAAAACCAAAATAAAAATAACTGCAAACATTTTGATTAATTGCTCAAGATCTAATCGTGATTGGATTTATTTTTTAACAATTGTTTGATCATAAATCAATGACAGATAAATCGTTTAAAAATCAGTGTTGCCGCATTACGAACGTAGGTTTTTACAATCAATTATATCACAATGGATTACTTCTTGTCCTACATCTATAAAACATTATCATCCGTTACCTAATATGGGCGAAATCAAAGTTTGAAAATAGGTATAAATCTAGATCCCACATATTAAAAACTTTTTTCTATCGTCAATGTCTTGGAAAAGATTATTGAAAGACCATTTTATCCCAAGATTATTAGCATTTTCAATTAAATGGTTAGATATTTACCTTCAGCGGACCTGCCAACTGAAAATGAGTTTCTCGTGTTTTTGGTCAAGATGT
Organism: Hesperophylax consimilis; assembly: GCF_061612785.1. NCBI lineage: Eukaryota > Metazoa > Arthropoda > Insecta > Trichoptera > Limnephilidae > Hesperophylax > Hesperophylax consimilis. The sequence continues at coordinate 11,578,106 of NC_142844.1, forward strand.
TGTAGAAATCAACTCCATCGGTCCTGGTCAGGATGACATTTTCAGTTCTTCCCCACTCCACTGTTGATTGGTAGTAATCTCCCCTGTCGTAAACAGTCTTGGTATATTGGGCCTGAGTGTTGATGGCATCCAGACCTGCCTTATCCACCAGACTGACCTGGTACAGGAATGGTCCCCAAGACAAGGTGGAGTCAATTGGGTGGAGCCAAGAGTTGCCCATGGCTACTCCAGAAATGTTGGATTTCAGAGTTCCAGCCACTTGTTCCTACAAAAAAGATTGTGTTGTTTTCTTAATTTTGATGGATTGAAATCTGCATTATTTAAATAGCTACCAATATTTAAATTCTATGTATTTCACCTTTTTATTTTCATGATGTTAAACACGAATTGATTGCGGGTACGCACCGGGTGTAGACATGAGAATTTCCATTCACTTAGAAGCGATAGTTTATACATGAGATTAAAGACGGGTTGTTTAACAGAATTTGAAAAATTCATCAAATTTCAGAGTGATTTTTTTAGTTCTGTGAAGGTTCTATTAAAGGCTGGCCAGTGATGATATAATATCAGAACTTGAATAGAACCTTCACAGAACTTAAAAATTAACGTTGAGATTCTGCGAAACAACCTGACCTAAGTATCTAAGCTAACCTGCTAACTAAGAGACCGCCGCACACACTTTTCGATTTATTTACATTTGTGTTATCTCATAACACTCTTCTGTTATTCTGATTCTTGACATGACCTGAGTCAATTATTTGTTTGAAATCATATCAACCTTTTAAAACATCGGAGACTACCCTCGGTTGACAGAAGCCTCCGCAGGGGTTTTGTTGGCCACAAATATAATGCTTCGTGAATGTATTGGACACCCAAAAATTGTTAATTTTTTTTTTACTCACATCGAAAACATTGAGTGCGATCTCAATGGCCATTTTTCCACCATAAGACTGTCCAAAGATGTAAACAGGAACACTGCTGTACTCTGGATGCACATCGTAAAAACCTTTCAGAAGTGCTACGAAGTCGGTAGCTAAAGAAATAAGTTTGATTTTTAATTAGTACAATAAAAAATATTTCATTTATTATATCTTTCATAAATCAATTTACAAAATAACTTACCGACTTGTTTGTTATCGGTCGCATACAATGTGCTACTTTCCACATAACTGTAGCCAGTTCCAACTGGATTATCAACCAAGAGCACGTTGAAAGTGTTAATCTACAAAAAAATCATGTTTAAGGAAACGATAAGGATTGAATAAGGATTCAACAAATATTTTGCTTCATAAAACAGAACTTCAACAGAACCTAACAAATATTCCAGCTAAAAATACAGAAATTCATTTTAAAGATTTTTATTTTTTTTATTTTTTACCCTTATAAACAAGAAAAAATAAATTAAATATTAAAATTCCAGTAGATTTTGGACTGTTTAAAAACAAAACTAAATTTTTTTAGATTTAGAAATGACAAAAACACAATTAATGTTTTAAACTGATTTGCTAAAGAATCTTTACGTCTAGTATTATTTTTTATATCATAAAATTATAGGGAATCCTCACCCATGCATGCGCTCTTGGTTGAAGCTCCAGATCCAGAGGTCCGAGGATCTCAAAGTTACCGTATCCAGTTGAAGAACCTCCAGGACCTCCCTGGAGCCAGATCAGCAGGGGTCTGTCGGTTGGGGAGGCGACATCAGCCACAGTCTGCTGCAGCCACCAGAACATGTGTGCCCTGTCACGGACTGTTACATAGCCCCAGTCCTGGTCCCCGGGACCGAAGCCAACTTTGGCTGAAATGGGAAAGTAAAAGAATTTAAAATGGTTACAAAACAATAATTAATTTATCGGTAAAAAATGAATAGTAAAAATTAATAAATTAAAGCAGATTTACAGACAATAGCACAAATATTATAATTAAGTTAGTCGAATAAACGACAAATCATTTCTACTTTTTAAAACTCCAATTAAAATAATTTGCTGTTAAAAATATTATATTATATTATTTTGAAAAATGAAGACACTTAAATTCAAAGCAAATTACAGTTCTACAGAACATTGAACCGGATGTCCGAACAGACAGTCTGATCCGAAATTAGTTTTATTTATAGCTAATTATTAATCAATTAATTATAATTAATATCAAATCTGTGCGACATAATCTTTATTAAAATATTTAAAGCGTCATTAAGATGAAAAATATTCTTTTTAACCATAATAAAATTATTATCGATTTATTACGCAATTTTCCGAAATGGGCAGATTGTTTGCGTTTTTTTTTTGTTTAGTAAGACATATTTAACTTTTATAGAAATATTTTGAAGGTGTAAATTATTTTTGGAAAATAATTTTACAAGGTCGTGTATGAATTATGATTTCAAGACATGTGATGAAAATTAATAAATAATATGGTTTTATATGCTTACCCTGTACGCAGACTAAAACCACCAAAACACTAAACAATACCTTCCACTGCATGGTTTGAGAGCACAATGTTTCTTGAAGAACTAAATTATTACAAAACTTATACAATCATTTACTGATTATGGATACAATAATCAATGATGTAGTTCTTATCTCTGAAGATTTAGGAATCGATACGTTTTTGAAGCATTTGATTTATTTATTCATGACGTCACAATGATTTGTGTGAATTTAAAAAAAAAATACTTATGTTCAATTTTTAAAATATCATCAAGAATGATGATTTCGATTGTATGTTTTTCCTGTGAAAGTTTAGTTCATTGAACTCTGGAACTCAGAATTGCTTTAATTTGAGTGTAATTTAAGAAATTGGAACTGATTGTGTGAAGAATTCAGACAAACGAAAAGTAGGTACCTAACCTAACCCATAATAGAATATTTTAAAAGAAAATTATTTTTATGGTCATTTTCAAAACTAAAACAGATAATATATGTCAAGAATTCAGACAAGCGATAAAATAACTACATGTTCATTTTTTCTTGATAATTCTGCAGCAATTATTGTCTTTAGTTCTGACGTATTCCTGACATATGCTTTCAAAGTCAAATAGTTAATTTTTTTTTTAAATTAGCCCCACACATAAGCCCCTGAAGAAAATAATTCTCCTCGTAGCCTATTTCATCTTTGGGGAAGCTGTGTGGAGATTCATTTTTAGGAAAGGAAGGAGATGAAGTTCTGGGAATGAAAAAAGTATAAAGGGTGTGTAGGAAATTGGAAGACTGAACTCAAAAAAATATTTAGGAATTTACTTTTGACATTGTTTATAAATATATTAGTATCCGGTGACCGGAAAAATCATCAAATCTTTAACAAGTTATATAAAGTCATGGAAAGTGATGAAACAAAAACTTTATTAACTGGGTTAAGTAGGTTAGGTTAGGTTAGGTTAAAAAAAAAATTTCATCGTTTCTAATGACTTTATATCACTTTTTAAAAGTGTGTTGAATTGTCACTGTGTTGAGTTATCATGGAACCATTAGTATCCATTGGTCGTAATGTATGCATGTGATTGTATAAATGTGCTCACAAGTGTGATTAAGTAAGTTGTACGCCTTTGAGTGTATGTATGCCTATCAGTATATCTATTATTGTTATATTTAACTGTCTCTGTATTTTATGCCTTTGTATTTTGGTCACTTGGTATTATTCCTCGGTATTTTCACATCATATATCTAGTTTATCTAATGGACTTTTTCCGGCTCATGTTTTATTTTTGAACATTCAGAAATGTCAAATAATACTATTTTCTCATTATAATAATTTACTTTAATTAATAAATTGGGTGTAATTTTTTATTAAAACTTGACATTCATTGCACACATTAACGACATAACCAATAAGGCTTTAAAGATGCTTGGCTTCCTTTGCAAAACTTTAAATCGTGAAAGTCCTTAGTTTGTATGAGAACACTCTTTATTTCGTTAGTTAGAAGTGGAATATAATTCACCTATTTGGTCCTCTTTGTATAAAGTTCACTCTAACATATTCACTACAATTATATAACGATTTCAGTACAAATTTCAAGCCCAAAATTCCAATTCAATACATTTACTGTCAGTTTTATGAATCAATTTCATTTAATCACGTTGTCTGACAGAAAAAGTATGCCACACCTATTTGTATTACACAATAGCATTAAAAACTTTACTGACAGCCCTGCCATCGTCACCACTATTAAATTCGATGAACCGAATAGGAACACAAGACCAAACTAAACATTCGTCTGTAAAACATACACAACCAACTATCAGACACACTCACTAACCCATATGATGCATAATTTGGGCAACAAGTTCGGGGGTACTATTGATATATTTAATTACACCATTTATAGAATTAACCATAATTCATACCAGCGTTTTGTTGAATCTTACAAATAATCGTGGCTTTAGTAATGTAGTTTTAGTGATTTGACTTACGTGTAATATTTTTCTTTGATAATGATTTAGGATGGGTTGTTTCATAGAATTTGAACAATTCATCAACTTTCAACGTTAATTTACGGGTTCTGTGAAAGTCCTTTTCAAGTTCTGCGAATATGTAATTATAGGCCAGTTACTTGACAGAACTGATATAATAATAGAACTCGAAAATAACTTTCATAGAACTTGAAAAGTATGTTTGAAATTTGAAGAATTGTTCAAATTCTCTGAAACAACCCGTCCTAAGTCTATTATTTTTGTTCTTGAAAAAAAGTTTGATTAAATAAAAATATTGTCTCATTTAGTATTTTATTTCTTACAAGCAGGCATATTATTATTTTTTGTACAACAGTTTATACTCGATAGTGAATTTAATTTTTTTTCCATATTTTATCAATTTGTACTTAAATTGACACTTTCATTTTAAAATTTAATTTTGTAATTTATTTTATGTTTTACACTGGCATGTAGTTTCTGCTTTACATTATTTTTTTCAATTTATCTTGATAATAATTATTTCCCTTATATTTGTTCCTGAAAAAAAAATTGTTGTTAGTGGAATTTTTTGTCTCTTATAGTATCTTACGAGTAGGCATATTTTTATTTTTATATATAACAGGTTTGCACAGCACATAAATATTTTTTGAATGCTTATATTTATTAATTTTCTCGTATATGTCATATAGTTATCACTACTTATTATGTACTTTCATTATTAACCATTTTTTATAAACTATGTAATTGATGTATAGTAAAAGCCCAATGGACTTCTAAATAAATGATTAGATAATTAAATTTGTGCTTAGTGCTATAATTACTATTGTAAAATTGACCTGCTAACAAACTGATTATACAGTTTATCGGGTTCTTATAATGAAAAATATAAAATTAAAATAATTATTAAAATATCCCAATATTCCAGGGTACACGCCTTATTTTCTTTCTTAGGTGGTTTTTCTTCATTAACTCCTAACGACTGTTTAAACCCAGTCATTTCCTGTTGCAGGTAACCGAGGGCAGCAGGGTTGTCCAGAGGAGACTAGAAACCGAAGAATTATGGTCAGTTATAAAATATTTACAAACATCTTTATACAAATACGGAATAAAGAGAATTTCAAGTTTTTTTTTTGCTTTTTGGGAAAAAAAATTGCTTTTTAATAATATGTTGAAAAAAACTCACTGAAATCATTTGTTCATCCATGTGTTTGGTGATAAAACTAAAGATTCGCACTAAACACACTTCTTGGGAATTCAATAAGCACGTGGGATGTTGATTTTTTGAAGTTTTTCTAATGGAAATTAGGTACTGCAAACATTTTGAGCTTTTATTTAAGTGCTCGCGGGAGGCAGGTTGTGGATCCATGGTCTGTGTGATACAAACCGATTCCTGTCACTTGTCACTTGTCCTCATACAGTCGGACCAACCAGACTAATTATTGTTGGTTGCTATTCTAATTTTTTTTACACACGATATCGAAGCAAGTAAGCGGATATCGAACAGAAAAATAAATAAATTGTATAATACCACAAAAATCCTATAAAAATGAAGGGTTAAGAGATTTAATTAAACTTACGCTATGTCCAGCCACATTGACCCAGTAGAATCCAAAGTTACCACCGGTGCGCTTATAACCCTCAAGCGTATTATCCACCCAGATTGGATCTCGGGAAGCACGTCTGTAATCTGCTTCCTTTGTCCATCTGAGCTCTTCTTCCCACATCTTTTGCCCTAGTGATAATATGTTTGAAGTGGATTAATGAAACTGCAGAATTCTCAATAATAATTTATTTCCATGAAATGCTATGTAGATTTGTGGAAAACATTTTTTTTTGGCGAATTTCATTATGTTATTGAAAGTATTTTAAGGTTGGTTCATAAAAAAGTTTTTCTTACCGGGAGTATTGCAAATAAGATCCAGGTTTCCATTGTACACGTTCACTGGAATGGTGGTCCTATTTAGAACTTCTTCAACTAAAAGGATAAAAATATTCCATTGTTATACCTACCTACTCATAAGGTAGAAAAAGCACAGGGGAAATCTTAAGGGAATCCTAATGATTTCACCCGCCAACTTCGGTATAGTTTTGAAGTAACAGTGGACTTCTTTCCAAAAAGTTACACATACATACATATTACCTATAATTTTTAGCGCATTAAGAATCACATTTTTTACATAAAAATAATTATGAGTACATCAAATAAGATGTGTTTAATTTTACATACTAATGTGTGTTACTGGCTTCATGAAGTCCACGTACATGGCGAGGAATACGGCGTTGGACTGAGATCCCCATCGGACATTGCTAGGAATGCTGAGATTTGCCTTCACTGGACCATTCATGAGAGTATCGAGGTCCCAGGCTTCTTTGCTAAAGTACTTGCTATAAGTATGTCTGTCGAATGCTTTCTCTGGAAATAATAGAAAAATACTTTAAGGTTAATTTCAACTACTTTTTTACGATATTGTTAGATTTTATTAACTAATAAATAGATTAGTTCAGATTGTTCGTAGCGTGTATCGCACGAAATAGACAAGTGCAAACAAGTATCAACCTGAAATTATCAAGCTAAATTGGTGAACTTTAAAGATAAGGTAGAAAAATATTATAAAAGTTACAAATCATGTCATACATTCATTTTCTTTGTAAATTGGTAACTGCCTCGAAAACTGGCTTTGATATGTCTAATAGCTGTAGAGCATTATTTTGTCAAAAATATTTTTTTTTCCGAAATGTTACAAATGCAATAACCTTCAATAGACCTGCCATCTGACAGTGGATTTCTCGTTTTCTTGGTCAAGAAATTGTAGAAATCAACTCCATCGGTCTTGGAGGAAACGACTTCTTCAGTTCGCCCCCACTCCAGGGTTGATTGGAAGTAATCTCCCCTATCGAAAACTGCCTTAGTGCGCTCGGCCTGGGTGTTGATGGCGTCTAGACCAGCCTTATCCACCAGACTGACCTGATACAGGAATGGTCCCCAAGATAAGGTGGAGTCAATAGGATGGAGCCAAGAGTTGCCCATGGCCACTCCGGAAATGTTGGATTTCAGGACTCCAGCTACTTGTTCCTACAAAAAATATGGCTTTTGTCGTATAATGTTAATATTTTTAATAGTCAGAAAATTTGAGTTTCTTTATATGTCATCCGTCGGTGATTTTGCAACCCTCACAAATTGAATAGTGCCCTATTATGCTTTGTTAAGGTATTGGATATTGGATTTTTTTTTTGATTTTTTAGTAACTTACGTCAAATACATTGAGAGCGATTTCAATAGCCATTTTTCCTCCATAAGACTGGCCAAAAATATAAACAGGAACACTGCTGTACTCTGGATGAACGTCATAGAAACCTTTCAAAAGTGCGACGAAATCCGTGGCTGAAAAATAATGTAAAAATAATTATTGTTAGTAAGGATAGTAATTACTTTTATACCTTATTTTATATTTTATCTTACTAAATGCCTTACCGACTTGTTTGTTGTTAGTCGCATACAAAGTGCTACTTTCCACATAACTGTAGCCAGTTCCAACGGGGTTATCAACCAACAATACGTTGAACGTGTTTATCTAAAATACAAGTAGAACTTATAATAAAGAAAAAATAATCTGATGTTATTCAAATTAGATAGCTATTTCTTTTGTTTTGACTTTATAAATATGAACAAAACATCTAGACCGAAAAAAGAATATAAATAATTATTTGATATGTTGAAACACCGTGGGAAAGCCTTACCCATGCATGCGATCTTGGTTGAAGCTCCAGATCCAGAGGTCCGAGGATCTCGAAGTTACCGTATCCAGTTGAAGAACCTCCAGGACCTCCCTGGAGCCAGATCAGCAGGGGTCTGTCGGTTGGGGAGGCGACATCAGCCACAGTCTGCTGCAGCCACCAGAACATGTGTGCCCTGTCACGGACTGTTACATAGCCCCAGTCCTGGTCCCCGGGACCAAAGCCAATTTTGGCTGAAATCAGTAGAAGACAATCACAAAGATAGATAAATTTATGCTGACAGGTTAGTCTTTTCTTAAGTGTTAGTTCTGATTAGTATTCCTCTTGTGGTAAAAAATTTTGCCATTTATTTTCAGAACTTGTCTCTTTTAACATTTTTTTTTTATTTCAACACTTTAAAATCTCGTTTAACCACTCCAAAATTATTAGTAATTGGCCATTCAATACTTTACTTTCCATTTGATTTTGAAGGCAGTTAAGATACAGAAATACAATAAAATTTTAGCCAATGTAAGAAATGTGGATCAATACTTAAGATCGATTAAGTCAATAAATCATTCAATAAAGTCCATAATTCGGATCCGCATTGCAGAAAAAGCAATGATGCCGTAATTAGGAAAAATTTGATAATTGACATCGTCAAAGACAGGTTTTTATTTATTTAGAAGCCTTCATATACGGCTTCTTCTGTCAATGCCAAACATAATTTATTCCTTTACTTAAAATCAAAAAACAAAAATTAAGAAATATTTATCAATTTTCTTACGATGAAAAAGGTATATTCTTCATTGACATAAATTTCATAAACAAACATCAATTTTGAACTTTTAACAAGACCAATTCAATATTTAGCTGAGATGTGAAAAATAAATTAAAAATATTTGAAGATTTGTTAAAGTTTATAAAATGCATACCCTGTACGCAGACTAAAACCGTCAAAACACTGAACAATACCTTCCACTGCATTGTAAGAGAACACACTGTTTGAAGAACGAAATTATTACCAAACTCATATCATTGACTGATTATGAATTCAAGACGGTTTTTCTTATCTCAGAACGATTCAGTACTTGACGCCGTTTTGGCACGATTTTGTTCATTTATACAGAACGTAATAATTTGTAACAATTTTTACAAAATGAGGTCGAGGGGTAATGCTTTTGACTAGAAACCCGAATCCAATTGCGGGTTCAAACCCCGTCGTTCGCAAGTAAATTTTATTTGTTTTGTTTGTACTTTTCACAAATAATTTATGTTCTTATATTTGTGGCAATCTCCAGAGTAGGATATACTCTCAATATCGCCCTGGCGTTTTACCGTTATACAATGAATCGTTGCTTGAAATGTCTTTAGACATGTTTGGTGACAAGATCTGAATAACCAGGTTCTTTCCCTCATTACTATGACCCACGTGCTTCCTTTCCCGGCTATATTTCACCGAAATCAATCAACATACCACAATTAGGAATGCCATATCTCAATGGCTCAATTCGGTTGAGAGTACTTGAGACTCTTGTGCGGTATTCACATAAAAAATTATATTCTTACGCATAATTTTGCGCGTTTGAAGCCTTAAACACATTACGCTATACTATGCTCGCATAATTTGGGCGTGGCATATATGTATTGTGTGTTTGGGTGACACACTTGCTGTAATCTTCCTAAGGAGAGACTGGGGAACTGCCGGGGAATATCATTTATTTAAATGAAATCTGTCACTTTGACAGTAGACAGACGCGTAATTACAGCGATCTGTAAATTTTTTGACCCCTCTCCTGCCTAAATGGAGAGGGGGTCGCATAATTTTCAAATATCGCCTGGCTAGCAGTTCTCAGCGCATATCGTCGCAACGCCAACACTTATAACACATCATATTTTTAGGTATGACAGGTCTGTATGGTGAGCAATATTGAGTTATAGAAAACGTTTTGAACTTATATCGTAATCTGTCACCCCCTTGATGCGGAATATTACAAAACTGCGCTACATAAATGTAGTATATTATGTGAGTTTGGAAGAGTGAAATTGATGATTCAAGAACGTTGGATATGTTTTTCACTCTGTTATATAGTGTTTTTTATTTATTTATTTATTTAGCATTTATTAATATAAGTTATTTTTTAGAACAGAAATGTTCAGATTGTTGAAGATTTTGCCAGTGTTAATCAGTGTTTATACTTCTAGTATAATTTTCGTAATGGCTATTTAGGTTCTACTGAGTGAATTAAGAATAATATCATTTGCATTGCCTCCACCAATTAAATCGTATTCTAACAGTGATTGGCAGAGATCCATATAGATCTTGACCAAATCTTTTTGTTGGTGATATTCCTGATTATTTTGAAAAAATTAGTTAGTTTAAAATTTTATTGTTATAATACTTTTATTTATTCTGCTAATCAGTAGTTAAATGTTGATAGTAGTATTGAAAGCATAAAACTTTATATTCATTAAAAAAATGGTTTAATGTTACCCAGAAGTGCAGGTAAAATAAAGTGAGTTGCTTATCTGAAATACAAATAGACCTATGTACCCATATAACTTCTCCGCTTCTACAATTTTGTTTTGTTGAATCTTTTAAGCTCAATTATATGCGTGAGGATTCATTTTTTCCATTATGTTTACATTCTTCTTTATTGTATTAATTTTTAAGTCTTTACTCTGATACAAAATGCTTGTATTTTATTTAAAGAAAAGCCCACTAGGGCGTGTAATAAATAAATAAATAATAATAAGTACATTACAGTGAAAAACGAAAAAAAATTACTTATTTATAAAATTATTAATTTATTTCTATAGCGATATTGTGTTGTGTTGGAGTAGTGTAAAAAGGCTTAAATTAAGAAATTTCTTCTTTTAACCAATGAGTCATATTTTTACAAAAACTTTTGTGACTTTATTATACTTCATTTCACAAACCAATTAATATTATGGCTCCAGACATGTTGCAGTTGAACTCAGCTTCGATCTTTCAAGCTTTTGCTTCTAGCCCGAATCCACCAAATTCGAGTTCTTGTCGAATATCAATAAGTACTACCATTCTAGTATCTACCTACTTCATAACCAGTTCAACTTCGAATTTGTTTTCGAAGAAAAATTGCCAGTCTTGTTCCCTTTATAATAAAATATAATAATATTATCATTATTGGTCCTATTTGACATCCTTGTTACTTTAAATGAAAGTTAAAATTTTAATTTAGCTGGCGATTTAGCTTTCTATTGTAATAGACGCTCCCAAGGCAGTGATTTTTTTAAATGGCTCTGATGGAAGTGATGGGTAACATTTGAATAGTTTTGAATTGTGACAATGGGATACAGAAATGATGCTGCAAAACCTCTCCATCCTACAGTACGACAAATATTTATGTATTTATCTATTAGCGGCACATGTGCTATTTACATACATAAAAGCTATTGACAGTCATAGTACAATTATGAAAGAAAGGGAAAATTATAAGATTGTATCAGTTAACTTCTGACTTTAAGAGTCACTTTCGAATTCAATAAATTTTAATTCTTGGCTATTAATATCTATCCTGTTTTTTTTTTTTAAATACGTTACTTACGTTAATACGTTAATTAATAAAAATAAACTTTTTTTTTTTGTGTTTCTTTATTCATAAAAATTTAAATGATTTTTTGTTTTGTACAGCCACCATACTAGGCATTCCCGTATAATGGTAGCCAGTAAAATAATATAATAATATTAATAAAATAATAGATAAATCATAATGTAGTTCAATAAATTTTGATTTATGGTTGAAAAAAAGCATTAAAATTTACGATAAAATGTGTCTTCTTTTGATTTATTATAATAATGTAATTTTTAATATAGGAGTAAGAGTGTGTAGATACTTAACTAAAATATTTATATTATATATTTATAACCAACCGGTTTCAGTTAAACCCGTTATACAATAAAGTGGTATTTAAAGAAAGTTATTTTATTTTACTTATTATAATTATGTGTACCCACAAAGTAAAAAACTTAACTAAAACTCTGCAGGAGGGTTTTTGTTCAATTGCGACATGCTTAAGATTTATGTAAATGTAATAATTGAAATCGCGTGAAGCCTATTCCTGAAGAGTCTATAGACGAGGCGGTTCCACGATAACTCAACACAGTGGCGATTCAACACACGTTTTTAAAAGTGATATAAAATCCTTAAAAGCTATGAAAAAACTAACCTGTAAATCTAACGTACGTAACCTTTTTAACCCAGTTTTTTTGTCATCACGTTTCATGACTTTACATCAATTTTTAAACGTGTGTTGAATTGTCATTGTTTTGTCTTGTGCGATTACAGGAAGAGGCAAGGGGTAACACTGTGCAGGAAAAATTACACGTAAAACTAATAAATCGTAATTTAAAAACTATTATAAGCGTGATACACTCAAACGCTTTGTGATTTATCAATTAATCAATTAAATTTTAAAGTGGACATTCAAAATATACTTTTTTGAATTGACTGGTATACCTTATTCTTTCAAATGATTATTTACAATGTTTCTCCATCTGTCACTCTCAGTGAGAGAATTACGCCGACGACGTGACAAAGTATAAGAATTCAGCATCTGATTAGCGACACTAGGAAGAAGAAGACAAAAGCCTTTCCTTCAGAATGCCTGCTAATTTATGCTCGCTTGTTACGAAGTACACAATCCAACGTAAACACAAGAAACGACGAAATTACAGTAAAGGATGTGTTACACCGGACCGAAGAATATATTTAACGTTTCTTACTTTATCTTGTGGTATAAATACCTACCAATGTGAAAATATAGGCACACAAAGATTCAAATATATTATAGATTATACAGTTTTTTTTTTGATTTTATTAATTTTAAGCATCTCATTTTTTTTCAAACGCCTTTTATTTGTTAGGGTACTTCTGGAACATTGAGTCACAAAGATAATCCTTAACCCAACTTTTTAAGCAAAAATTCAATGGGGTATTATTTATGTTAAACTACTTCATACAAAAAGTGTATTATGGAAGTAAATATATCCTGGGACGTTTTTTTTTTAATTATAATATTTTCTTATCATTTAGAAACCGTTCAATAGAAAGCCAAACATCTTAACATTTATACAAACATCCTGTGGAAATGTTAAATATAAAAATCTTTAAACTCCTTCTGTATCGCAAACAATGCCGCACCTTTACAACCTGCAGAAGTTATAGTAAATTCATGTAAGCACGCTAACCGTTGTAGAAATTCAGTATCAAATCAGTCTGTTTTGTCCAATCAACAGTTATTAAATTGTAGACTAATATTTCACTATTTGTGCATCCCATTCGCAATGAGTAATATTCAAGATTCAGTATTATCTTTGTAAATAATTGCTTGGGTCATACATTTTCATACATAAACAGCACCCTTTGCAATTTTGAACTCAAGGGGCGGTAAGCAGAGGACAGTAAGGGATGTCGCGCTTGCACAAAGCCTGACTAATGAAGTTCAAATATCCGTCCATCCGGAGCTTTCCAAGGTTTAAAAGCTCTAGCTTTCCGTGCTTTTTAGTCATACGTCACAGTCACCGGCGGGGAATGAAAACTAATTGACTGTGATTTGTATGACGCATCTATTAACGAGAAATAAGGCGTGCTACGTAACATTTCTATTCCTGTATTTCTATGACGTAGAATCATATTATTTACTGATGTAGTTTATTTTTTAAGTAAATACAACACTAGACCCCGAATTTCTCTCTATTGTGCGGAAATAGTGAGATAATTTATTTTCTCCAATTATGATTTGTTAAGGGACTGAAGGGGGTGGGAAATGGAATGAATTAGGAAAGAGCAAGTTGGGGAAGTATCTGGATTGCGAATAGTGCCCTTTCACCGTCGCGATACTGAGAGTATCTTACATTCCGAAACGTGCCGCGAATATACTTACCTACTATTATTTTATTAAAATGAAATGTGAATAGCTGAACATTTTTTGTTCCTGCTTGTACGTTTTATTGATATAATAGAGAATATTGTTTTAAAGCGAGTTTCCGAAAACACAAGCTGCATTTTACAGATAAAAAATCAAAATTTTTGTTCTGTCGATTTCATTGAAAGCGAAGCTAACAGTTTCAAGCGGAGTTTTGATATTATTGGTGATTTATTGCAGCGAGGCATGCAATTTACAGAGGAAGGATTAACATTGATCGGATGCATAAAAAATAAGATCCCTTAGGTGGTATTGTTTTGAAATAATTTTTCCAGTTTTGATTTGAATTTTCACCTATATTCTTTCAAAAATGTATTGCAATTGATATTATAAACTCAAATGTTTTTTAATTATTGTTGATACATGATTTTATCTGGCCTCTCAATGTTAACGAAAATATTTATGATGCGTGTTTCGATAAATCAGCAATTTGAAATCAAAGCTAGTATTCTAGTAAGAAGAGTACCTGCATAAACATATTATCGTAATAAAGAACTTAAGGGCCGAAACACACTGATCGTATCTTGCGCCGTGTACTGCGCAAAATACGCTACACAAAATACGCTTAGTTACGGCTGTAGCCCATGAAAATGTTCCAAATATACAGGGTGTCCGGGGGTCAAGTGCACAAAACAAAAATAAAAAATCGCTAATGACAAGCAAGATAAACGTTTGTATTTATTTTTCCATGCAAATAATTCAACTTTGTTTCACCGAAAAACTACCTTTATTATTTCTGAAATCATGTAGAATCACCCCCTCCCCCCCCCGAAGTTAGCGCACTTTAACCCCAAACACCCAGAATATTTAGTAGCGTAAAAAGGCCATCTAGTGTGCATGAGACTTCTAGGCCCTATTACGCTCGTCGTAACGACGTATACTACGCATGGCGAGGCCGTGCAGGAGGGTTTGTATGTAGCGCGATTTATAACGTGACGCAACATAAAATGAGCTGCGCAAGACAGGCTAAGTGTGTCTCGGCCCTAAGTGTATGAAATGTATTGGTTTGACGATTGAAGAACCGTTGTACTGAAATGAGATATCATTAAGTTGCGCAAAAATATAACGGAGCTATCTGCATATTCATGGCAGAGCAGTAAGGTCCTACGCTCTAAACTCAAAGGTCACGGGTTCAAATCACAGCATTGGTAAATGAACATTCATTTTAATCACGCAAGTGGGAACAAAGTAACGCACTCTCACTATCACCCTTAGAGGATCAGCATTCAGAAGTTTTCATTATAATATGGCAATGATAAGATCCAAGTTGCCTCATCCCAACCTTAACCTTATGTTTTCATCCTCTTTCCACTTCCTTTAGCCTAACACATAACCCAAAATGGAGATGCTTCAGTCCCACCGTAGGACTGTAGAGTGGTAATGTAAAAATAAAAAGTCTGATTGTGATTGAACGAATGTGATTCACTCCTACTTAAAACATGATGGGGTGAGGTTAACTTTTTAAAAATTCGGTAATATACACGGTATCACAATAGCTGATTTGGTGCAAACTTTAAAAATAATATACATTGAAAATGACAATATTGACATGTGAAAATTAAATATTACTTTAAAATAAATTAAGATTACTTTCCAGACTACACCGAATTGCAGCACGCATCGTAAGAGATACATTAAATGCGACTAACATTCTAGAAAACATTAAAGAATATAATAGCTTAGTGGAGTGATAACGAAAAACTCGTATTTCATGAATTAAGCTGTGAAATCTTTAGTATCTATCTTAATAAAACACGTAGTGATCATAATGATTATAAGGGAATCATATCACACATTGAACAGGTACTATAATTTTTTTTTAAATCGTTTCACACAAAAAGGCAATTAAATTTTTTTAGATAATCTATTAAGATCACCGCCAACAATACCAATTTTAAATAAAATCAGATATCGAAGGGGAAAAACCGTAATTTTGATCTGGATTCCTGTACATGTTGATAATATTGAGGATTCCTTGGCACAACAAAGAGCATTTAACCCTATTGTTACCCTCGTAAACCACAGAGAATCAGATTCAAACATTAGTAGTTGTATAGATCACGTCTTTGTTAAGAGTAAACTAGGCAGCAAATCCATTGTATATCAATCAACTGTCACAGATCACTATTCAACCATCACTTCCATCAACCAAAATATTCACAAACTACCTCAAAATACTCTCCCTCAAAAAAAAATTTTCCTATGACATTCTCCTAAATACTGTCTCTAAAGAAAACTGGGAACTTGTCTATTCTTGTACCGATACCACTTCTGCATGCGAAATATTTACAAATACTTTACAAAACCACTTGGCCGATGCAACATCATACACAAAAAGTAAAAAAAAACAATCCGACACAAAACTCAAACCATGGATCACTGCAGGTATTCTTCACTGTATCAGAAAGCGTGACAAGATTCATAACTTCTGTAGAAAAAATCCCAATGATTATGATTCACTCATATTTTATAAACATTATAGAAACAACTGCAAAAAAATTATTAACAGTGTTAAAAGAGATTACTACAAAAAACAAATCAGTGAAGCTACTGATGACAAAAAAAAAATTTGGAATATCATAAAAGATATAGCCAATATTCATAAAATCGACTCACCCATTGTTAAAATTAACATAGAAGACCAAACAACTCATGTCAATTCCGAACCTGAAAAAATATCCGACCATTTCAATCAATTTTTCTCCAATATCGGACATAAATTAGCAAAAAATATTCTAGACCAAAACAACGTCTCGGAGAAAGATCTTGCAAAAAATATACATGTCAATAATCTCAGCTATAACCCTTTTCACTTCACTCCCACCACTGAACTAGAAATAATAGAACTTATCTCATCTCTTAAAAACAGTAACTCTGCCGGGAAAGATCAAATTTCAACAAAAATTATCAAACACATTCAAAAATTTATAGCCCCACCTCTTAAACACATTATCAACTTAAGCTTTAAAACCGGAATATTCCCTAACTCTTTAAAACAGGCCACAATAATCCCTATCTTCAAAACAGGTGATAAATTATCTGTTAATAATTATCGACCGATATCATTACTCAGCACAATTTCTAAAATTATAGAAAAGGCGGTGAAAAATAGACTCTGTAAGTTCCTTGAAAATAATAAAATATTATCGGATAACCAATATGGCTTCCGCAAAGGGAGGAATACCTCTGATGCAATAGCTGCTCTCACAAAAATTGTTTCCCAAAATCTTATCAAAAGCATTTGATACGGTTTCCCATCCTTTACTACTTAAAAAACTTCAACAGATCGGCATTACAGGGATAGCCTTCACATGGTTTAAAAACTACTTAACAAATCGTACACAACAAACCCTTATCCACTCTGACAAAATATATATGAGCAAAAAAATATCCATGTCCTATGGGGTCCCTCAAGGTAGTGTACTAGGGCCAATTCTATTTCTCATATATATCAACACACTATGCACTATGAATATTGGAGGCAAGATAATTTCATTTGCCGATGATACAGTCTTAATATTTGAAGATGAAACATGGCAATCAGTTACAAACAAAACTAATATTGGCCTAACAAAGGTTAAGCATTGGCTAGACACAAACCTCCTTACACTTAATATCGACAAAACACAATACATGACGTTTTCCATACCCAAACATAGCTTTCCCAATAACTGCCCCAAACCTACCATCCACTCGTGCTCACTCAACATACAGACTCCTGAAACCTCACCTAATATTCAATGCACGTGCTCAACTCTTAAATCTTCAAAGGAAGTTAAATACTTGGGAATAATAATCGATGACCAACTACGCTGGGAAACCCATATAAAAGAAACAACAAAAAGACTTCGTAAACTCTCCCACATATTCTGCTGTCTTAGATCCATCTTAGACCTAACGACTCTAAAAAGCGTATATTTTGCCCTTTTTCAATCGATAGCAGCATATGGTATTCTGGGATGGGGTGGCTGTGCAGAATCCGTCATTAATCCAATAATTACAGTACAAAAACTAGTTCTCAGAATTATATTTAAATTTCATCCTACCTATCCCTCCAAAATACTATTTACCAAAATTAGGGTCTTAGACATTCGCCAGCTATTCATTAAGACAAGCTTATGCTACATACGAAAAAATGACTTGCTAGTGGCTCCTCAACACCAAGTAAACACCCGCTTTTCATCAAATCTGGGATGCGTGGTCCCAAAAACTAGAACCACATTCGCTCAACGACAATTCTGGTACATCGCCCCTAAAATATACAACGCGTTGGACAGGGACATAAAATCAACTAATACTATATCCCTTTTTATTATACGTGTCCAAAACTGGATATTTGAAAGGGGACGAGCCTTTTTTAAAGAATACATGAGTTCCTAACTTTTAAACCATTATAATAAAATTAACCATGTATCTATATATGTATGTATATATGTGAATACACATTACGTTTGTGTGTGTTCATATATAGATGTATATGAATGTATTTATATATGCATTTATGTATGTCTGTGTATGTATTTATATATGCATTTATGTGTGTCTGTGTATGTATGTATATGTGTGCATGTATGTGTATATGCATGTATGCATATATATACATAGATTGTATGTATGTATATATATATATATGTATGTGTGTATATATGTGTATGTATGTGTATATATATGTATATATATATGTATATATATATTTATAAAAAACATATATTTTGAATTTATAGAATTACCTATGACTACCACAACACGGGCATAAGCCTAGTGTGGGAGTTATGAAGTATACAAAAATTGTAATACATAAAATTTACTGAATAATAAAAAAAAAAAAAAAAAAAAAAAAAAAACATTAACCTCGCTGATATTTTTTCCATCCTCAATGGTACATCCCGCAATGTTTGGAAAGAGTTTTGGTACATCGCTAATCATTTCAAGAGAGCCTGATATGCGTTAATACAAAAGAGTAGTTCATCAACACCGTGATTTCAGCGATTCCCCCATTTCTTCGAAAAATCATACCTACACAGAGCGTGTACCTTTCATAATGGTATATGAAAACTTTATCAGTTCTCTATGAAAATCATAGATGGCAGCACTTAGGTTTGTATGACAAACATTAGAGTATTAATACTATTCCACCGATTACCCGTATTTATCCTTCACCCGCTTGATGCGCGGGATATTTGAAAAAAAATAACTGATATTTACCTGTATGAAAATAAAAAAATGCATACATTTTAATTAAAACATGGTGTAAATATTACCGCATATCTATATACAGATATATATTAATACATGTATATATAAAACACACGAGTGTAAAACAAGCTACCAAAAGAATTTTACATAAAAAATATTATTAACCTCCTTTATCTTGCCCAAGACAGCCCATGCATCGGGTGCGAAAAAAAAATCCATTAGGTGACATTACTACAGTAACTAATACAAAAGGATTAAGTTCTCCCTGTAAAAAAACCAATTGATACAATTTTCAGATTCAAGTATCTAAGTGCTGCTAAATTGTCGTTTTAATTAACACCCGTTGCGCTGCAACCGATGCGTCCCATATTTCTTTTATTTAAATTCTTGCATTATTCGTAATGGAATTTCTATCATACCGGCTTCCCGCTGCTGGAGCTCGTCAAAAGCTCCTAGTTTAGCGGTGACAATTTGCATGTTAATTATCATATGAAATGCAGTGCGCCTAGAATGGAAAATTACACGGGCCCGCGAAACACGACGCGACGCGACGTTTCGACTATCAATAAATATGTAGAGGGTTCATTGTTGATAATATTACGAGAATGTAGAGGAGTGCGCACGAGCTTCTGGTTTTGGGTATCCCATGCAAATGCAAATGCCTGCACCTGAGAGGTTGGCAGGAATGCTAAAGGCAAGAACAAAATAAAACTTTTTTTATAAAACTCAAAATTTTAACTCACTCATTTTACTAACCGCTTCTCTTGATTCACGAATTTCGGTATTTTTTGAACGGTAAAATGGAGATTTAAGAAATGCAACAGAAATAAAAATGGTAAAATAAAACACAAATATCGGGAGATACGAACCACAGCGATTAGACTTCAGCACTTCTTTTCTGTAGTTCATCGAAAAACACCCCGGATATGATTTAAGGTTTTCACAGCCAAAAGTATTGTTGTGGTTTATTTTTGGGTAACAATGCCGTGTTGCGCTATCTCCTTCTTTAGTCAACGTTTTGGACAGCATCACACATCTGTTGATGAATACTGTAACGCTGTCCGAAATGTTGGCTAAAAAAGAAGGTAGCGTAACACCGCATAATACCCCAAAAATAAACTACCATAAAACCATTACGCCGTTCTTCGCAGAGGTAGGCAGATAGCATGGACTTAACTGTACATTGGCAGACACTCCTTGCTTCATTCACATTCATAAATAGTTTTGTACATACCCTTTTGTTATTGTGAATATTCCGAATAAAGTAGGTACTTGATTCACTCGATAGTGTCGCGTCTTCCTAGGGCGTCCCCGATATCTTCTACCATTTACTTCGACGTCAGGTAAACTTCTTTATTTGTTCATCCGCTCTGAACGCCCAGACTATCTAAGTGTGTATCTACATCAGTCTTGAAATAAATTTCCGGATGTCCACATTTTGAACCCAGCATTTATAATGAAATACATGGAAAATACATGGTTTTAGATACACATGCCTCAGATATTTCATTTCTAAAGCAATCAGTTGGTTAAACTTTCATCCATCCTCTGCCAATTTCATGCCTCACTGTCATACGTCAGGGTTGGTATGAATACTCCATTATGAACTGCTAGCTTTGATTTTTTGACATGTTGTTTTATTAGCGCCAGCTTCGTTCAGTCTTCCGATAATAGAATTTCGATCATTTATCATTCATTCAACATGTGTATCTGCCTTTCCGTCTCTCGTTAATATTCTAGCTCCAAGTGTTTATAAATGCATATAAGACTTCAGTCATTAAATAGTTTTAAGAAAAAATGATCCACAACTTTTATTTTTTTCGAAAATGAAACTATTAACCGCTGAATGTTAGAACAAAACAAAAAATCATCGGGAAAAGGCTTTAAATCGTAGCACTCAGTTCGAAATTTGAATTGGTGTTCTATTTTCATTCCTCAAACTTAACCGTTTTTGTAAACATTTTTGTAATCTCGGAGGTTAAGTTGAAGTATAAAATATACTTACTAAATATTCAAAAAAAAATTATTACTGTACGGGACTTTTAGGCATTGTTTTCAAGGGGTTAATATGATGGCATTTTGTTGTGGTTGTTTACAGGTGAAAAAATACAATAAGCAGTAATTTTTGATTAAAGTACTAGTACCTACATATTGAATTATTTGGCGTGTTGGAAAAAGGCGACATAGCTCAGTGGTACAGAGCACCTGACCGGACATCAGAAGGTACGGGTTCAATTCCCGTTGGCGGCATTTATTTTTACTCGGGAGATATTTTCAATTTGTATTGATATTTCAGGAGACTAATTAATGCTTATAATTATTTGTTATCCTTTGTGCTATGCATAAAACCTTGTCTTATAAACATTAGTATATAATTAAAAAAAAACATTTATACTAAAAAATTATTTAAAAAATTATTGAAAAAATTATTTAAAAAATTATTTAAATATCTATTTAAAGTTTATACACGATATTGTTGATATATTTGATAACGATATAAATATATTACTTAAACATGATAATTAATTGGTGTATTCTTAATAAACTTTATATTTAAATAAGTATCATTCAATAAGATTTTACAAAATAAGTGATCCTATTATTAATTCACATGAATTTAATAATTCAAACCTTACCTCTGTCGAAGAAATTAATGACCTGGCATCATTTTAGACTCTAAATTAAACTTCATATCTCACATAAATGCAATTAATAACAAGGAAATGAAAATGCTTGGATTCATTCTTCAAAACTCCATAGGCTTCATTAATATTTCAACCTTGAAAATGTTGTATATATCTTCGAAGCTCGAAGTCAAGTCGTATATATATCCTGAAAATATTATCAATAGAAAAAATTCAACACAAATTCCTGAGATAAACTAATTTTAAACTCGGTATTCCACATTGCAAGTATAAACTATGATTACTTAATGAAAAAAATTAATTTATAAAACTCTTAGATCGAAGAATTATATCCGACTTAATATTTATATTCAAAATTGTAAATGGTAATGTAGACAGCCTTGATTTAATCAACCCCGTGGAATTTTATATACCCATAAGAGTTACTCGTTCTAAAACCCTGTTTAATTGTATTAATTCCAAGACTGAGCATTTCAAACACTCGCTTGTACCTAAATTACGTGAAGTTAGTAATAGTTACGCAATTGTAGCGGATCAGTTAAAATGCACAAAAAACCATGTACAAAAAGTCTTTAATATCATATCTTCTAAATAATTATTTATTAAACCTAAGTCAACTCATAATTGTTTATAATATTTTGTATGTAATTGTATCTCCTTCTAGAACTTGTATTAAATTTATATTTTTTGTCTTCATTTTATGATCGAATTCCACACTTAATTTTTATTCTGTGACATGTAATTATTGTGTATGATATATCTATACCGTTGATACTAAATAAATAAATAAATTCCTTAAATGAAACCATCACTTCATACTATCTGTTATTAATCAGTAAACTATGGAAAACGCCAATCTATACCTGCTTTCTAGATCTAAGCCAAGCATTTGATTATGTTTGTCACAGTAAACCTTAAGAAAAACTTAGGAAACGAGCAGTTTCGGAAGATATAATATTAATTATTTCAATTTGGCACACGCAGCAAGAAAATGTAGTGAAATGGTCTGGCTAGTTTTCCAATCTATTTATTTAAAAGTAGCATGTCTCCATCACTCGTCAATATATACTCTGATGAACTAATTCAAAGACTTAATAACACAAACATAGGTGGCCATGTTTAAGGAGCATGGGTAAATAACATTAATTACCCAGATGATATGGTTCTTCTAGCACCGTCGCGATCTGATGAAACTACTCCAAAAATGTTAAGATTTTGCGAAAAAGTATAACCTTGTTCATACTGCGTCCAAATCAATTGTTATGGTTTTCAAATGTAAAAACGAAAAACATCTTCAGTATGGCTCGACGAAAAGATTGGATGTTAGTCGTAGCGTCAAAGACCTGGGACATATTATCACAGATGACGTGAAAGACATTGAGGATATGGAAAGAGAAAGAAGAGCGATATCCGTTAGAGCAGGTATGCTGAGATAATGCAGCGCTAAGAAAATGTCCCTGGAGGGGCTCTTTCAGAGCGCTTTTCTGCTACCACATTGGAAGCTTATGGCGCAGACTACGCCAGTCAAATAATACAACCATCAAAGCCTTGGTTGCCTGGATGGAGTTTCCCTTGACGGCTCTCTGGAAACGTGAGATGTTCAAATATCTTCCATAAACGGCTGCTTGCAAAAATATTTGTGTTTAAATTTGTTCGGTTCTCTTCCGTATTTTTTGATGCCTATCTATGTATTATTGTGTTTTTCATTCATTGCGCTACCCCTAAATATGTTCTGGAATAAACTATTATTATTAATATTCGATCGCATTAAAAAAATAATATGTACGGAACCGGAACGTTACAAACAAAAACGGAATATAATCAAAAAATACAAAATGTAAAACGTTCGAATAGTCCGAGTAAAACATATTCAATAATAATATTTACATTGTAGGTAAGTAGATCACACCGCGCACCGGTTTTCCGCTTATTTACATATTTGTGTCTAGGAGATAAAACATGTCGTATTTAAATCATAAGTGCAAAAAAAAATTTAAAAAAAAAATCGGCTTAACTAGTTGGTTATCATTCAAAATTGGAAACAAAACTGACGTGTCCAAACTAACATACATTACATGTTACATTCTGCAATATTGAGGTATTTGAGAACATGGGCATAGTTTAAGTAAACACCTTAGTTAGCTGGTTTATAATGACGTACCGGGCTGTGGAACTTAATTGTTTAAAAGCAATCGGCGGGTTTGGGTCATAGCTACACTTATATTATAGTTTATAACTTTCAGTTCTACGGTGAGAACATTTTAACGGTGCGCTACTAAAAACTTAGAATCACATCACGAAGTTTAAACTTTGTTTAAAATAGCAAGACTTTTATTAGAAGACCCAAATATATGTTGAGTAAAAATTTATGAAAATCATACAAGTGCTAAACATTGAAATTTTTTATTATTTAATCAGTGGAAATCTGTGCGGTTTTCAGAAATAAAGCCAGACGTAATGGCAATAATTAACTTGATATCCGCGTACATGGAAATACTCATAGTACCTGGATATCTAGCATGGTCAATCGTTGAAACATTTATCAATATTGTCGATAAAGTGTCATGGTTCTCGAGAATGCCTGCAGATAGCTAAGGTACAAACAACAGTTCAGGTAATATAAATTAAGAATACTTATTTGATGTGAAATATTGTTGGATCGTTGACGATCTGCAGTTATGCTCTGGAATGATTTGTTCTACTTAGTTCTCCAACTCGGAACACAGTTTTAGCTTCTTTCTCCATATAAATTAGATTTTCAATAAGAAAATAGCAAAGGAAAATGAAAAAATCAAAACCGTCATAAATAACATTCTTTTGAAGGCTAAATTAAAAGAAGAATCATGGCAGTCAGTCCTGTCATCGCAAGATGTTAATTCAGCTACTGAAAACTTCGTAAAATGTTTAAAAATGCACGTGGAAAGTTGCTCGTCGGTACAAAGTGTAAAACATAACATCAAATACTTAAAACCTTGGATAAATGATGGAATTATCAAATGCCTTAGAACCCGCGACAAACTGCACAACAAATGTTGAGGAGAGGTTAATAATATTCAACTGCTGGCTTATTATAAGAGATACAGAAACTGGTGTACAAAAATTATAAAATATACAAAGCAAACGTACTACAGAAGGAAACTGGATAAAGTCAACGGTAATAACAAGCAACAGTGGAAGATTATAAAGGAAGCCATAAATATTCAAAAGGAGCAAGTGTCCATAAAAAAATTAGTAATCAATAACAAAACTATCTCATTGGAGGAGGATCCACATATAATTACCAACCATGTTAATAACTTCTTCAGTGATTTTGGCCCTACATACGCAAAAAACTTGTGCAGTGCTAATAAATTCAACGAAATGTATCTTGTTAACAATTTTAAACCTGGTACTCAAGTTACAGGAGATAGTTTTGAATTTAAAACTACTAACATTTTTGAAGTTACTAAAGTTATAAATGAATTAAAAATGTCTTTTTCCTGTGGTATCGATGGCTTAAGTATAATGGTGTATAAACAGCATGTTTATGAGTTAGCTGGTCCTATAACTCATATTGTTAATCTTAGTTTTAAGAATGGCATATTTCCTTCCCATTGTAAAAATGCCAAGATTATACCTCTTTTCAAAGGTGGAGATCACGAAAATGTTAATAATTACAGACCAATATCTTTGCTCAATACTCTCTCAAAAATAATAGAAAGACTGGCTAAGTCAAGATTAGTATCATTTTTAGAAAAATACAAAATACTCTCCGACAGCCAATTTGGTTTCAGAGAGAACAGAAGTACGAGTGATGCTATATTAAAGGTATTGACCAAAGTTATAAACGCACTGGACTATGGCAACAAAGCTATAGCGGTATTTTTAGACTTATCAAAGGCCTTCGATACGGTTTCCCACGAGTTGCTTCTTAAGAAATTATTATCTTTAGGCATTGATAATACAGCTATGGGTTGGTTCAGATCTTACCTTAGTGATAGAACACAGCAAGTAGAAATAAATAAAATGTTAAGCGATAGTAAATCTATATCATTTGGAGTACCACAAGGTAGTGTACTCGGGCCAATATTATTTCTTATTTATATAAACGATTTATGCAGTCTAAAAATTCCAGGTAACATTGTTAGTTTTGCAGATGACACTGCCTTAATATTTGAGGGTAAAAATTGGAGTGAAACTTTTGAAAAATGTGATACAGGTTTAGGAATAGTTAATAATTATCTGAGTAATAATATTTTAACTTTAAATACACAAAAAACCAAATACATCACTTTTAGCATTTCTTATAAAAGTCAGCCATCTACCTCTCATAATTTGATTATTCACAATTGTGTGCAAACGTGTAACTGCAACCCCTTGGAAAGTGTAGACAGCCTCAAATACCTGGGGGTAAAAATTGATAAATTTTTGAGGTGGAATGATCATGTCGAAATGTTAGTAAATAAAGTTAGGAGACTTATCTATATTTTTAAAGATCTCAGACATGTACTAGACAAGGAAAAATTAAAAACAGTGTATTTTGCTATAATTCAGTGCCTACTTTCATATAATATAGTGTGCTGGGGTTCCTGCCTGAAGACTGTAATAGAACCACTTAATATTGCCCAAAAACTGATTCTCAAAGTTATGTATAAGAAAAAATTTACATATCTTACACAGTTACTTTATAAGGAATGTAATATCATGAATTTAAAACAACTATTTATCCTACAAACGTTATGCAGATTTTTTAACAATATTAGTTCTGCTAAAAGAACGCAACAAATTCGTACTACAAGAATTGGCTCTGGTCTGAACTTTATGGCAATTCACCCTAAATCCTCATTTGGGCAGAGACATTATTTGTACCAGGCTCCACTTTTATTTAATAGCCTTCCAGATCACATTAAATCGTCAAATTCCTTGTGTACATTTAAAAAGAATATTAAATTATTTCTGCCATCCGAGGATTTCCAACATATTCTTTCATCTTTGTCCTTTTAAATTGTGGCATAATATTTTGAATAAGTTAATTTTTTCATCCTTTTCTTTTTTTAATGTAAATGTTTTTTTCTCTCTTTCTTTCTTCTCTGTTTAAAAAAAAAAAATAATAGTTTGTTACATTTTTATTGCAATTAAATATCATGGTCACCCTACATGTTTACAGCATTATATTGTAATGAATAGGCTGATAGGTACCATGTAGGTATCCAATTCGCAGAAACGTCAATGTAACAATATTGTTATCTTAATATTTGAATTATTTTTTTTTAATATTTGTACTATTTTAAATCTCTTATAATCTTTGTACTATTTTTTTAATATTTTGTAAAATTATTAACCTCAACACAGGCTTGTCCTAGTGAGGTTAAAAATTATAACTTAAAAAAAAGATACAATGTAAAGAAACGATAAATAAATAAATAAAATAAATGAGAAAATCTTAAAATAAGCCGTTTTAAAATTTACAATTAAAAGGTACATCGTCAAAAAAAGTTTTCTACAAATTTACCTATAAAAACCAAGTAAGTAAAAAAAACCTGGGTAGGTTTGAAAAAAATAATATCGTTACATTACCTCCCATAAATAATTATGGTACTATAGTATACATGGTGTCCAAAACTTGCATTACAAGCGGGAAACTGGTGAATCTACATCACATTTGGAGTCGATTTTTCTGTATAATTTTTATTGAATTGATCTTTCGTTTTCGAGTAAATTTATTCCGAAGTATGAATTTTTTAGGTCAAATTTGAAAAAGATCGGTCTCTAGGGGAGATAATATCTGCGATTTAATGTATTTTAAATTGCATCAAAGGGTAGATCCAGCTTCATAAGTTTTTGACAATTTAATTGCCAAAAAAAAAATCAAAAAGAAATGAAAAAATTCAAAACAATTATTTTTGGGTTCTCCGTATGATGTACATTTAGTTTCTAGGTGATACTTAGTTTCCGGACACCGTGAATTCTAATATTAGGGAACAAGTTAACGGATGAAGACGATATAAACGAGTATGTACCATGCTTAGTAAAAGATTTTGGCTCTGAAGTCCACAGGTAAAAAGGACGCTCTGTTTATCTTTTTGAATTTATGCATGCGAGCACCGGACCAATTTCATAAAGAGAACTATGAAAAGGCTTCGGATGCAATACTACAATGCATACCGTATGATGTTCGGACTTCCCAGGCACTGAAGTGCCTCTTTTATGTTCAAAGAAAGGCGAGTTCCAGGAATGGCAGAACTGAGGGGAACAACTCTAGAAATATCGTCATCGTCGAATATCGTCTGATTTTATCGATCAATCATCAAAGAATATTGGAGAAAGATCTTAGACCACTACAATCTTAGATCAATAAATGTTCCTATTGTATGATATTTATTTTTTTACATTTAATGTCTTCTGAAACAAGGTACTCTTTTTTTTCTTATGCTTCTTCGTTTTTGTATTATTTTATTCTTAAGTTCTGACTCGAAGCCCTGTATGTACTTATGCTATCTGTGGAATGTGTGGGATTGAACTTATATCCTCTGGAATAAAGACAAATATTATTATTACTATAGCAAGTGTTTTAATAATAATATTAATAACAATTTTCAAGTTTTACAGGGGTTGATTTGTGTATTGATGAATAAATCTCTTGCGATCGGAAAAACCATTGGTGGTTTATGAATTGTTTGAAGTTAGACATTCTCAGTACCTACCTTACTATATATAAGACTTTAGCTTTGCTCGGGAGCCGAGAACTAGGAACCTGGGCTCCGTGCGCAGCGGCGCTCGCACCAAAGTTTCCGCTTTGAAATCTAATTGAACATTTTAGAAGCTGTATTACCATTTAAATAATATTATCTCGGGTCTGCGAGAATTCGCGGTGGGCGAAACGGAGAGGAACAGCGATGGCTGAACAAGACGGGATGAATTATGCAGCCGCCCGCATCAAGGGGTGTCATGACGGAGGAATATATTTCACCCAGGAGAGATTCCGCAGTTCAACGCCGAGGAGATTTCACCGACTCCAACTACCAAGAACACTCGCGTTCGTTTTTTTTATAACAAGGTGAAAGGGAAAATATCATCATGAAACAAAATAACTTCCAAGTATCTAGTCAAGTTTTGAAGATGTTGTTGAGGAATCGTGGAATGAAAAAAATATTATACCATTATTAGTAAATGCTTCAAAGAATAGCTTTGTGTTGTTAAAGCTTGAAAGGATAAATGAAAACTTTGAAGATTTAATAGATTATAAAATTTTGATTTCTTATTTCTTAATAATGCAGTATAATACTAACGTAAACCCGTTAAAAATCATTGTACTGTCACAGAAACGCTAGTACGTTACTTATATCTCGTCGAAGCGTGTTCTAGTATTATATTCGAAAGTTTCCGGTCGTCCGGCGTTAGAGCGTTGGTGGTCAACTTGAACCAATTGAATAAAGTGAAACCATTTGTTTCGCTTCGGGTCTCATCTAAATATAAAACTTCAATGTGGGTAGTCTGAATTTTCAAAAAATCAGTTCCAATTTTGAAAATAGCAATAATTAAAATATGTTTTTGTCTGAATTCTCCAAACAATCACTCTTAAAATTAAACTTAAATTTAAAACAATAGTTATAGAGTTCATGGAACCGGAGTTGCAGACGGAGTCACCGAAATAAGTATTTTTGATAATATATATCTTTCAAATAAATTCGTGTAAAAATGCAAAGATTCATAAAGATGGCAGCCCTAAAAATTAGAATTGGTTATTGAAGATATTATTAGTAATTATATTGAATTAAACATAATGACCACATATAACTACGATTAGGTCTCGGTTCAATTATTGGGAAATGTTTGTCTCAGTAAGACAGAGGATCTGGGTTCAATTCCCAGTTGCGACCATTACCTTTGATGTTAAGAACTTTGGTTTCTTATTACATTGAGATTTGTTGAACAATATTATCGTCTTTTTCTTCAATTATTAAAATGTAGAAGTTTCAACATTGTACAGGCCCGCTTTCCAAGATGACAGACATTCAATATTTATACTGTTATTTTTGTTCAACAACCGTCACGTTTTCAAGGTTGCATGTTTGTTAAAAATCCTAAGATTTCTTGTATTTTTCAGGGGTCCAGTAGTGGCACCACCGCCCGGAGATTCCTACTGCGGGTTCGCAATACCACTGCCACCGCCCATATCTTCAAGGTTCTTTGAGCTCTCGTTTTATGAGTTTTTTTAAAATACATAATATTGTGTGTTATATATTTTTTTACCTCGTTGCAAAATTGTGATGTATGGTAATTAGGTTGAGTATTTAATCCGTAGATGGCGGTAGACATAAACCCTACGCCAGGGCCCACCAGATGACGTTAGTGTATATCAGGTACTAGCGATAGATATTATCGGCAAGGCAAGATCTGCGCTCTCTGAGATTTACCTACCTTCGGGTAACTAACAGTTGTAGCTAGCCAGACAGGTTATTGTAACGTAAAAAACAGTATTTTATAAAGAACCTTTTACTGATTATAAGAATTCTCAACACCCGAAGACTGCTTGAGTAGAGGCAGATATAACAAAAATGAAGGGTACTTATGGCAGTGTCATCATGGTGAGAGACAAGAAATCGAACGAAACGTTGCTTAAACTGGATTTAGCTGTACCAGCAGAATATTTAAATACTTACCTAACTACCTCTTCACTTCCCAGATTACTTTTAGCCCATCGTCCCACTGAAGCAATCGACTTTGCGTTTTAGCGGTCAGTGGCTGAATTGGCATCGCGTCTGGTTCCCAACCAGGCTTCGTGATTTCAATTCCTTGACTGTCTAAGTCCTCCATTACGACACAAGCAACATTATCCGCTTACTGTGATGTTAGTAGACATGGAATAAAAAATAACACAACAAGTGCTTTTTGGCGTGTTTCGTGAACATAATATTTGCCTAGTCAAGGCTTAAATTCCCACTATACAACGATGTTGGACTATTGACTGTTTCCATTCAAATTTGTATATAGGGCTCATCTAGTGTGATTCTTAATTCTATGGTAGTAGGAGATTTTCAAATATTTTAGATTATTTGTAACCCGGGAATGTTTTTCTATCTTTATAAATGTAAATATCGTTACGGTTTGCATTTTGGGTTTTTAGGTTTATGCCGATTGCTCACCGCTACCTGGAGAGACCACGTCACTGAGTCTGAGGTTTTGACTGTTTTACAGCCTCCGTAGCCGAGCTGAAAGAAGCTGACTGGCAAATCAAAGGTCGTGGTTTCAAATCCCGGAGTTCGCAAGTAAATTTTATTTGATAAATTCGTGTTATTTCAAAACTTATTTATTTAAAATAATATATTGTGTACTCGTATTTGCAGCGCATTCGAGAGTGGACGATACTCTCAGTATCACCCTGGTATAAAACCACAAATCATAAATGAAATAGCTGTAACCGTGTTTGGTGACCATATCAGAATTGCCAGGTAATCCCCCACCTTCCTCTCCCCATCTCCTCCCGCACTACCATCAGCCTCAAAAAATACCCCAATTGGGGATGCCATAGTCTCACTGGCTTTAGACGATTGGGAATAGTTGGAACTCTTGGGCGGTATTCACATGAAAAAAAAGTCCTTATGGTTTTGAATTTGCCGGGATTTCCGAGCTTCCTGTTTTATGAATGTGTTGGTCTACTTGCTACGGATAGGACCAGGGCAGGAGTCTAGCCTAGCAGCTAAGGATGACCCTCTCTGGTTACTCTCTCCGGGCATCTAATTACCGAGGGTGAATATACTATCACACAATCACTTATCAATTTATCCGTTCCGCTGCTACATTGCTAGTTCGTGCCTGAGGTTCCTAGGTTTGGATGTCCTCCACGACGATTCTCGGAAGGTTACTCCCTTCATTTGGATTACCCAGATGATTGACGCATCAATTTCTCATCAACCTCCGAATCCTACCTAAACCTCGTTGATCCCAAAAAATCCCTAAACCGATAAGCAAATCTAATATTTCAACAAAATTAATACATAATTTTAGATGGAACTAATTGCAATCCACCACGGAAAGAATTATTAAATCCGAGTTGAATATGGAATCACTTTTTGGAATCCACATTACTTTAAATATGAAAATATTGTAGAATCAGTTAAAAACAATGTTAAGAGTGTCATCTTTCAAATGTGGTCAACATAACCATATTATCTCATACGACGTACGTCTTGAATACTTCAAGATTAATTAACTTAAAAATAGAAGGCAGATTTAATATATATGATTATTTATTTATTTAATATCAACGGTATAAATATACCATAAACAATAAATCAAATACAATGACATCAGAAAGTATAAAATGATCAGAAACTCTATAATGATATTAAAGTAAGAGATGCAGGTACACGCAAAACTTCTAAGTAGACTTTCTAGTTTTAGTTAATATTTATTGAAAATATATGATATTATAGCCTTCTTGCAGTTAAATAGATCCGCCACATCTGCTTATCTATTACTAACTTCATGTAATTTAGGTATAAGTGAGTATTTTCAATACAATACATTTAAACATTATTTTGGAACGAGTAACTCGCGTAGTTACAGTCATAGTGATTAGATAGCTATTATACATAATGACTGGTCATTATATATATATATATAGGTATATATATATATAATAACAAAATTGTATAGACAATGTGATAAATTAATCACTTTATCCGGATATTATTCATAATATCGGGTCCAAGTTAGCCAAAGTAATAAATACGGTCCAACACTGACTTGTTACCCCCCTATCCTAACCTAACCTATAATAACTCAACCTAACCTAACCTAACCTAACCTATCATAACTCAACCTAACCTAAACGATAATAACCCAACCTTACCTAATTCAACCTATTATAACCCAACCTTACCTAACTTAAGCTATGATAACCAATCCTAATTTAAATAAAAGGCAAATTGAAATAAAATTTTATAATCTTTACCTATACCTACTTGTTTTATTACTTTATACAAGTCTTCGAAAATATTGTATAAAAATGCTAGTTAATGTCATTAATTCTGTGTCAATTATCACTTTGTCTAATTGGGTACACATTATAAATAATGGCTGGATAGTATATATAATATCCGGATTTATTACTTTGGCTGTAATATATACATATATTTTTAAAAGAAATACAATGTTGTGATCGAGACTTCGCCAGCCGAGGAATTGAACACACTACGCCTGGATGTGGCTCAAAAGCGATTTCAACTCAGCCACCGACCGGTCTGATGCTTACACAAAATAATTAACGCCCATCTTGATACTGCATCATGTCTTAGAAATGTTGAAATAAATACTATCAATCCCTATTGTTTGACGCCTTAGCATTATTCATCTGAAAATCTCTCTGACCAAAATTTGTAGACCATATAATAACATAGAGTGTGCTGAAGTAGACATTTTCGTCGATAATTTATACGGATTCAGAAAAAAACATTCGGAAAGACTCCGAATCTAATTTAACAACGCCTGAAAAATGATATTTTGTTACATAGGATGTAGCAGTGTATCGACAATGTTTGCGGAACTAAGACTGAATGGATCGCCGCCCGGCCTGGTAAGATACCGGGTCACTGGAACCAGGATGCGGCTAATGGCCTCCGACAACACGGTGGTGACCGCAGCTTTCCAGCACCAAGCGCCACTTCTGAGTGAACGCTGGGCCCGAGCTCACTCAAGATCACGCCCAACACATTTGTTTATTTTTAGAAATGCTAGTGTTTATTAAAATTCTATCAACTATTTTTCTATCAATATGTAACAACCTTATGAGGCGCGTGGGATTGCACTAACCTCCCTACACAGAGAAAAATGAGTACGGCTTTTTTATCTGTTAAAATGTTCCGTTAAAAATATGACTGCATGACTATTTCCAAATGAAATATATCTGAACACGTGTTTACGCAGATGGCCTTGTCCGAATAAATATAATGGACGAGAGTGAAGTTATTACTATTTGCAAGAACACGTTTTCTGACTTCCTCATAACATTTTCGTGCTTTTCTAATAGTTTTTTTTTTTAAATTTAGCCGCCGTTTCCGTTTTTAACAGGATTGCGAAAAATTTGACCAGGTTTTTAGTAAATTAACAAAAAAAAAATTATATTAATTTTTTCTCCCTGCAGTTGTCATCATTAAGCTTCTATCAAGACGGTTTTGAAGGAAAGTGATGCAGCGCTTTTGATTGTATAAACTCAAATTTTTAATCTGTTTGAAGTTTACAAAAAATGTATGCTAAAAATATTCTAGTTCATCACTTAAAAAATAAACCAGAGGCAAACTCCTCTCACGATCATAAAACCAGAGCCAAGCAAACAGACATGCTAAATATTCCTAAATGTAATTCTACCTTTGGACAAAGAAACTCTGAATTTTTAGCAATAAAATTATATAATAAACTCCCTCTCAACATCAAACAAAGGAAAACGAAAAATAACTACATTAAGGACATCAAATCTTGGCTTAAGGAAATATCGGAAGAAGAACTAGCTAATATATTTAAAACATCATCTTAGTCGCTGAAAACGTATACTAACATATATAGTCCCCCTCAGCACAGGATCTCCTAGTGAGGAGGACTTCAATGATCTGTTTTAATTTTGTATATATATTTTATTTCATGTGCCATACAAAAATGTACCAAATTATTTAAAAAAGTAACTAAATAAATAAAAAATAAAAATTTGAACACGACATTTCTAAATTATTTGACGTAGTCTCTCACCGGGCGCAAAGGGGTGCCATGCGACCGTCATGTTCGTCTCATCTGATCCGTCCTGTTGTATATTATTTGTGCTATTTCAGGAGCATAACTATTATACCAGAGCGTGCAAAATAATGCAAAAACTATTACTTTACAAATTTTTATCATCCATAATTACTCGCCTGAAATATCCATACAAATTG
This sequence comes from Hesperophylax consimilis, assembly GCF_061612785.1. Classification (NCBI taxonomy): domain Eukaryota; kingdom Metazoa; phylum Arthropoda; class Insecta; order Trichoptera; family Limnephilidae; genus Hesperophylax; species Hesperophylax consimilis. The sequence goes on from NC_142844.1 coordinate 11,612,939, forward strand.
AAAATATCAAGTATATATAATGTACCAGTATTTCAAATAACATTTATTGCCTTATTTTTTCACCTGTAAACAACCAACTTTATTTTTTATAGGAAAGGCTTTGTTAGTGCCGAATTTACCACTAGGAGGCGTCAAGACATATTATATCTACATTTATAATAATTAGAATAAAAAACTTTTTTTAATACCACTTTATTGTATAATTGGTCCCTTTCTGTAATTTTTTAAATAAATGAATCTAATTGTACACAGACAACTCGTTTTGAAATATCACAATTTTGCCCGCGAAATTAAAACTGCTTACCAATTACTATTCGTTTTTTCAATTGCGCGCAAATTGCTGGCTGCGCGAAAATTTAACTACATATCCATAATCGAATGAACAGAAGTTCGGGCTTATTTTTAAAACTGTCTATTTTGTAACAATATTTAGTTACAAACGTGTTATGAACAAAAAATCATGTAGGTAATGTTTTTGATTGGAAGATTGCTAAATGTTAGTGGTGTAAAAAACATTTATTGCATAAATGGAAAATGATTAATGAACCATAACGTTTTTGATATAGTATATTAATGAAAGCTTTTGGAGTAGCAGCATAAAAGAAAATATCACAAAAACAATGCTTACTTCTTCAAGAAGTACGAACCGAGAATGATAAACTTTGAAAACTTTAGCTTCGCAACAATTTGAAAAACATACACTTTTTTGTTATAAACTTTTTATATTTGAGTAACTAACTAAAGCATTTCGTATGAATACACAAAGTTGGCAAGAATTCCGAGTTTGGCAGACTACCCCCACCTCCCCGTGCCCGCATCGCGTATTCACAATTTAAAGATGTTTGCACACATCCAAACTTGTAAGAGAGAAGATTCTTTGTAGTTCTTCTTTCCAGAAATTGGAGGCTGCTACAGCTGAAACTAGTTTACTTTTTAATGAATTTGCTTCGGCATTCCCATTCGCTGCAACCTTGTTTTGTAAATTGTCAACATTAATAATGCTCTGTGTTTCATTGGAAACTACTCCGGACAGGTCGCCAAGAATGCTTGATATCTTTGTTTAAATTAATTATTATGTTTCGACAAAAGTGAGCTCTGGCCTTGTTTTTTTGCCTTGGCCACAATGATAAAATTGTCTTTTAATTAGTTGCTGTACTCTACCAGAGATGAATAGCGGCTTTTGAAGCATGTCCTTATGCTAGCTTCAATATTTCGGTGCGTCGCTCACATTGGAAAAGACGCCATGAGCTGAAAATGGTCGATACTGTAACGCAAGACATAAAACGCCATGAATGTTTTACGATGCCAGAGCTCACCATTCGAGGATTTTAGTGCAACACTAAAACAGATTCTCCACTTTAGGGCTAAGATAACTTTCCCACCAACGATTAGGGCTAGCAATAAGTAAACTAAAGCCATTTAAACATGTAAAGCCGTACCTCCAAAAATAACTATTCAAAATAAAGTGAACCTCCAGAGTAATTAAAACAAATGACCTCACAGTTTAACGAGTCTCATTCGGTCCGGATAAGCTCGGCTCCGGCCAAAGAATCTTATGAAATTGCAACGAAATCCAACGGTCGTAAATTTAAAGGAATTTAGAGTCCTTTACTCCTGTAAATTACAGCATTCATATGTTCGGTAAGCCATTTCCTCCGAGTGGACTTACATTATTATGTAGCTGTAGCATCGGTTTACGTTTGTCCATTAAATCCGTGCATACGGGAAGATTTATTTTATTTCCGCGTATTAATTCTGCCGCCGGGAAACTTGCTTGGTTAGTTTGTAATTTTTTCATTTGTTTATGCAAAACCCGCTTACAACGCAATATATTTTTATGACATAACTTAAACAAATGTAACTGTTATTACTCTCTTAAGTTTTAATTTTATTACAGTTAAAATATTATTCTAGGTTTTTCAATCTAATTTCAACTTTCGGTATGCAACAACCTTGAAGTCGAGAAATCAATGTTTAACCATTCTGCTTGCAACAAATCTAGGTAAACTGTTTTGGATGACACTTGAAACAAAGTAATTAATAATGGCTCGGCGAGTCTGAGGGTTGAATCAATACCTCAGTAGTTAAAGCAAGCGATCGAATAAGTAATAAGTTCGCATCTTTATTTCAGCAATAACCTTTTATCTGGTGTGTTTTGACTGTATTTTAGAAATTAGCATGTAAATTCTTGATTAAGGCGATGCACTACGTAGTGTAATATTTTAAATCGAGCCGCTATCAATAACACCCTCACGTAGATGGCGATAAGGTTTAAATTCCCACTTAACACCATCCGCCTGTTTTGATTTATGCAAGAACAAAACATGGCCAAAATGTTCCTTTTATTTTATTTTGTGGATGTTCAGGCACAAATATTTAATTTTTTCCGATCATTTTATAAATAACTTAATTTGTCACATTATAAAATAAAATCATAACCAAAAATGGGTTCGTGAGTAGGAGATTAAGAGAACTTTAAGGCAGTTTTCATAGACCTTATACATTATTTTTTTTTGGGCTTATAAAAAGACTTATCTAAAAAATACTCAATTGTTTCAAAGGCCAAGATGTATTCTACTCGCAGTATTTAATTAAAGCATCTGAAACATTTCTAGGCGACCAAATTTTTTAACCAAAAACACATGATTTTGAATTACTACGTAGTGCATCGCCTTAAAGGCTAACCACCGATAAATCTTTTGTATTAGAATTATTATCTAAATGCAGTAGTAACTGAACTCTTAGTGGTAAGACTATAATTAAATGAATTCAAATTTTTTTTTGTCAATTTTGTGATTAAAATCGATGAACAAACAGAAACATTAATACCGTCCACAAATTAAAAAACCACATTATATTTCTTTTGTAAGCGAAAATAATCCTTTAACTTTCTTTTCTGACCGATTTCCTTTTCAATTTTCCCGTACAGGTCTAGACGAGGTTAAACAAATAATCTACCCCGTGAATACGTGATGGTCAAATTATTTCTCCTAAATAATTTTAATCTTCTGCCAATTGAGTTTGTTCCTAATCCGGGATATTGGGGAGATTTCGTAAAAGCAAACGATTTACCGGGCTGATCAGTTTCCTGAGTAAATATTAGTTCGTGTAAAATCGATTCGATGATTCGGAAATATCCTTGGAAGGGGGATGTTAATTATGCTACCCGTGTTTGGTGTACCTATATTGCGAACACGACTGAATGTATATATACGTAGCTCATATAGGTGATCTCCGCACACATTTTTTAAGTGAAATATCTCTTACAATTATTATAAAATATCTTTGTTTTTAATACCACTTTATTATATATATTTTTAACATATAAAACCAATCGGTGATAATTATAACCATGTTTATCCACATGTTGCTACGTGTGAAAATTTAAATATCTATGACTGCAAATACACTGAGAAAACTTACTGTTAATTTTATAAGCAATAATTATTAGCCTGAAACACTCATCCACATTGAAAAATCTCCCGATAAAAGATACATGACGCCAACGGGACATTACTTTACCAAAAAAATAAAAAATAATATTTGACAAGTTCTAGTATCATCACCAAAAAATGTAGACAATTTGTCTCGACGCCATCTAGTGAGAGAGTTAGCACTTACAATGCATATCTCATTTAAAATAAAGTTGGTTGTTTCAGGTGAAAAAATGTAACAAGCAGTAATTGTTGAATGAAACACTAGTATATATTGAATTATTTCGCGGATAAGAGATAAGCCGCCATAGATCAGTGGTCAGAGCTGTCGACCGGAAATCGAAAGGACACGGGTTCATGTACCGTTGGCGTCATGTATCTTTTATCAGGAGATTTTTCAATGTGGATGAGTGTTTCAGGCTAATAATAATTGCTTATAAAATAATTGTTACCCTTTGTGCTATGCATAAAAAATCTTGTCTTAAACATTAGTTTACCAAAAAAATAATAACTGTTAAATTATTAAAAATCTGGTCAAATAATTAGTTTTCCTGTTAAAAGCGGAACGGAACGGCTCGTATGAATTAACAGAGTTTCTAACAAATTATCAGTTAAAATCTGTTTTATGAGGATGGATGGAGGATATGAATTTTGCTATACTGATATTGTCGCATTAGTTCATGATATTTATTAGGAAAAGAATAAGTGTTATCGATATATTCTAAATGACTATAATTTAATCAGTAAATTGGCATGCTATCACTTTTTTAACTGGATCATTTTTCTCAGTGCATAACCAGTAACGTAGCAGATGCATTATATTTTAAGATATTATGTATTTTAGCCATATTGATGATGTTAAGGAAGAAAGTGTAGTCAATGATTTAGATTTTAGAGGTAAAAATTAAACAGTAAAAAACAAAGTTTTTTTACTATAATACATCTATTTTTTGTAATTGACGATGATCTTTTATGTGACTACAGCACAAAAATCGTCTCAACCGTGTGAAGCCAGTGACACTATGGCATCGTTTATGTTTGATAGATTCCCCAATCTTAACAAACGGACTGCAATCTTTAGAGCACAGGCGTCAGGTAGGTATGCTATCTTTGTTCTATCGGTATTACAATGGAAGATGCTCTGAGGAACAAGCGTCATTGATCCCTTCGGCACCGGTGCGTAGTCGGGATACACGCCAAACTCGCGCCGAACATTTGTACACGGTTGACATTTGTCACATGAGAACGGGTCGCTTCTACGATTCGTTCTTAGGTTCAACAGATCGGCTGTGGAATGAACTGCCGGCCTCTGTGTTTCCTCCCTCCTACAACATGGGACTCTTCAAGACCCACGTTCACTACTTCCTCTCCACAAAAAGACCCTCCACACAGCATCCCCAAAGAGGACATAGGCCCCGAGGGAAATCATTTTCTTCAGGGCCTCCTGTGTGGTGTTAATATTTTTAAAAAAAATCCCCCAATTGGGATGTTGTGATGCTTAATGTAGCGGGGAGGGCTAGGAGGTGGGGAAGAGGAAGGTTGGGAGGTATCTGGCTATTGAGATCTGGTCACCAAACACGGATAAAGCCATTTCAAGCAAAGTTTCAATTCTAAATGGTGGTCTTAGACCAGGGTGATATTGATAATATCTTCTTCTCTGGAATGTGTTTTAAATATTTCATATATATTATTTTTAATCATTTAATTGCGAAATAAAACGAATTCATCAAATAAACATACTCGCGCATGCCGGGATTTGAACCTGCGACCTCCGAGAGCCTTATCCCTGGAGGCCGTCAAAACGAACGATTTTTTTAAAAATACATACATATTGGACTGAGGATTGAGCCTTACTCCCCAGGTATTGGAGCAACTGCGCTAACAACTAAGCTAAACCCCGATTCGGTCGATCAGACAATTATTTCATATATTAACTGCTGTAATGCCATCCAATCACGTATACGTGATTGCCACCAAGAGTTGCAAAGTAGAATGCTTTATCAAAGACGAGTATATCTGCCGAGTTTCAGTTCCATCGGATCTCGGGAAGTGGGTTAATTTCTACTTCCGAAATTACACTTGGTTCACACATTCATTCAAGAAAACGAAAGTGAAATTCAGATATGGATTTTTAAAAAATCAACCCGTGAAAAACAATTTTTTTAACAATAATACACAATTTTTATTAATAGATAGACTAATTTTATTTTTTTTGGTTTATCTGAGGATAAAACCTTTCGAAGGTTCGGCACTTAACGTTGGTGAACTTGTCTGTTAAAACTTAAAAAAGCCAAAAGCCAAAAGCCAAAAGCCTTAAGCCAAATTCGAGTTGGATGATACCGACATATATTAATAAATTTATTATCAAAACATTTATTAAAAACCTCAACATTATAACATTTAAATCTCAAATAAAAAGCTGGATACTTAATAAAGGGAGATCTGAAATAGAAAATATACTGATATCAAACACAGACTAAAACCGAATCTACTAAACTGAACTATACAAAAAAACACTATATTACTTATTTTAAAATTATATAAAAAAAAATATAATACATGATATATGTTTATAATTAAATTCATAAGTTACTTTGTTGTAATATTATTTTTTTATAATTAAATTATAATATGTAAATAACATCCTCAGCACGGGAGATCCCAGTGAGGATATCATTATCTCTGTATGTTACCAATGAAAAGAAGACAATAAATCATTATTATCAATAAATCATTATTATTATCATCATCATTTCGTGGATAAACTGTCGTAAATTTTTGTTCATTAAATATAATGATATCCAATTCAGAACAAAGAAAATGCGCGTGCGAGTGTGTGTCATCGACAACGGATTTTCAGCTCGATCCGAAACCGCTCAAGAGTCCCAACGGCTCTCGTCTGGAGCCAGTGAGACTATGGCATCTCCAATTTGAGTATGTTGTGAGGCTGAAGGTAGTGGGTAGGGTAATAAGTTGGAGAAGAGGAAGAAGAAGGAGATAGGTAAGAGGAACCCGGCTATTCGGACCTGGTCACCAAATACGGCCAAAGCTATTTCATGCACCGTTTCAATTTTGAATGGTCGTCTTACACCAGAACTAGACTAGTATCTTCAACTCTGGAACATGCCGCAAATATATTATTTTCATTGATGAAATAAAATTTACGCGACCTCCAACTTGTTAGTCAAAAGCCTTACTCATCTCATTTGACGGCCGGCGTGGTCTAGTGGTATACGCTTTTGACTACAGATCCGAAGGTCGCGGGTTCGAACCCGGCGTGCGCAAATAAATTTTATTTGATTAATTTGTGTTATTTCACAATTAATTAATTAAAAATAATATATAGTATATTTGCGGCACGTTCCAGAGTGGAAGATACTCTCAGTATCGCCCTGGTGTAAGACCACCATTCAGAATTGAAACGTTGCTTGAAATGGCTTTAGCCGTGTTTGGTGACCAGATCTGAATAGCCAGGTACTTCCCCACCTTCCTCTTCCCCATCTCCCTCCCCTCCCCAATACCCTCAGCCTCACAACATACCCCAATTGGGGATCCCATAGTCTCACTGGCTCCAGACGGGAGCAGTTGGGACTCTTGTGCGGTAATACTGTAAAAAAAAAAAAAAAAATCTAACATGGAGGCCGTCAAATAATAAATTAAATTAAATTATAATTTTTATTTATCAACCGGTTTCATAATAAAATTCTTTAATTGACCGACGTACTTAAAACACGTGAACTTTAACAGATATTTCTATTTATTTGCAAAGGAGAACCACAATATATATTTATTCGCCTGAGATTTTAAAACTCCTTTATATACCTTTACCTTTTTCGTCTCGAATAATTGAACAAAATACATGGCAGGTTCTCGCTATTGGTCAAAAGATTTTTGCATAACGCATACTCGTACATTTCTTATAAAAATACATTTTATAAATGAATGCTTAATTAAATTAATAATGCGATCCCATCCAGTATCCTACTAACTCACTTTTGTCAATCTGTAAAATGAATTTATTAGCCACATATTTCAACAAGGTCTGAAGTATTATTTGTAACAAATGGGTTTCGGCTTACCATAAATTATTTAAAAGGTTTTCGGTTTTTCTAATTTCGTCTAAACTCCAATCTGGCCTCGGCCGATTCTTGCTATCCGCTTTTTGGAAATCAATCCAATTAGGGAGGTACATTCAAATTTGGTTTAGGTCTGGGGATTGGTTATATTCTCAGGAAAACTATATTATATCAGATCTGGCTTGAGATAAATGTAATCTCACCCAAAAAGGTTATTAATTTATAATATTTGTCGAAAGTAACAACTTCGTGCTGTGGCGTTATAAATATGATCACAATGGTTCTTATTCAAAACGTCTTTCAAAAATATTTAACCCTTCAGTTCTTTGGCATATTGACCATTATATTTTTCAGAGATGCTGTTATAAAGTCGAAGGATTCATACGTTTTTCTAAAATTTCAGTCTGAATCTTTGGTTTCATTAATTCTTCTGTGGTTAACTTCTAGTATAAAGCGTGGTTTCATAGAGGTGCACCTTTTAATTCTTCTGTAGTTAACTTCTAGTATAAACCGTGGCATCATAGAGGTGCACCTTTTAATTCTTCTGTAGTTAACTTCTAGTATAAACCGTATTTCTGGGAAAGCAGCTGGATGTGATGGAGTTCTCCCAGACTTTCTGAAACATGCTGGACCACGGACAAAAATATGGATCGCAAAACTATTTACTGAAATTTTCAAAACTGGAGAAATACCAAATACCTGGAGAAAGTCTAAAGTTATTGCGATCCTCAAACCCAACAAGCCAGCAGAGGATCCGAACAGCTACCGGCCAATCTCACTTTTAAGTACCATGTACAAACTTCTAGAGCGAGTTGTGCTCCGCAGACTTTCTCCAATTTTGGAGAAAGTGGTCCCACAAGAGCAAGCTGGCTTCAGACCAGGCCGTAACTGCTGCGATCAGGTGTTAGCACTGACAACACACATTGAATCTGGTTTCCAGAAACGGCTAAAGACTGCGGCAGCGTTCATTGATCTCTCTGCGGCCTACGACACGGTGTGGCACAAAGGCCTCCTTGTTAAACTGTACGACACCATAGAGGATGGCAACACAGTACGACTCATTGAGCAACTGCTAACTGGCCGTACCTTCAGGGTTTTTCTAGGAGGGCGAAAAAGCAAAAAAATACCCCTCAATAATGGCCTTTCCCCCCCATCGCTATTTAACATCTACACTCGAGACCTCCCTCACACTGAAGGCAGAAAATTTGCTTACGCAGATGACATCGCCGTCACAGCTCAAGCCAAAACCCTTAAAGCAGCAGAAGATATCCTCAATTCTGACCTAAAGGCTTTGGAAGAATATTTCCTCAATTGGCGACTAAAGCCAAATGGGTCGAAAACAGTTGCGACAGCTTTTCATCTTAGCAATTCACAAGCGGATGCCAAACTCTGTGTTCAGTTTGATGGAAAAAATATTTACCATGACCCCCACCCCCGCTATCTCGGAGTTACTTTGGACAGGAGCTTGAACTACCGGCAACACATGGAAACAGTGGGTAAAAAAACCAGGACAAGGCTTAACTTAGTTAATAAGCTAGCTGGAACTAGCTGGGGATGCGACGCCAACACGCTCAGAACAGCATCCATTGCCCTGGTTTTCTCAACGGCTGAATACTGTGCTCCAGTATGGGCTAGAAACGCCCACACTTCCATGGTAGACGTTCAGCTTAATGCCACAATGCGAACCATCAGCGGGACTTTAAAATCTACTCCTCTCCCTTGGCTCCCCGTACTTGCAAACATAACCCCGCCAAACATCAGGCGAGAAATTGCAACACTGAGGGAATACAAGAAGGCGCTGCAAAAAAGCGCAATACCTCTACACGAAGATGTCGTCTCCCACCCGGCATGCCGCTTGAAGTCCCGAAAGCCCTTCTGGGCGGAAGGAGAGAGGCTCCTCCGACTACCTCTCACCCCAGAAGATAAGTGGAAACTTGAGTGGCAAACGGCCAACGTGGGAAATGCCCATCTCATACAGGACCCCACCGAGAGACAGCCTGGGTTCTCACTGCCTCGCAAAACCTGGTCCGCCATCAATAGGTTAAGGTGCTCCCATAGCCGCTGTGCCCACATGATGCACAGATGGGGCCTTAAAGAGTCGGCGATGTGTGAATGCGGTGCGGTGCAGACTACCGAACATGTGGTCAACAAATGCCCGCTCCATTCATTCCCCGGCGGGATTGATGAGGTCCACATGGCGACGCCTGAGGCCCTAAAATGGCTCGCAGATCTAGATGTCCCCCTCTGACCCCCCACCATACGAAAGAAGAAGAAGAAAGAAGAAGAAGTATAAACCGTGGCATCATAGAGGTGCACCTTTTAATTCTTCTGTAGTTTACTTCTTTTATAAATCATGGCATCATAGAGGTGCACCTTTTAATTCTTCTGTATTTAACTTCTAATATAAAGCGTGGTTTCATAGAGGTTCACTATTTAATTCTTCTGTAGTAAACTTCTAGTAAAAGGGTGGTTTTATAGAGTTGCACATTTTAATTCTTCTGTAAGTTAACTTCTGATATAAAGCGTGGTATTTTTTTCTTTCTAACACCGTTTAGATCATATTGCTAATCATGACAGTAAACGATTTCTATATTTTTTACATGAATACCGTACAAGAGTCCCAACTGCTCCCAACTGTTTGGAGCCAATGAAACTATATCATCCCAAATTGGGGTATGTTGTAAGGCTGAAGGTAGTGAGTGGGAGAAGGAGACGGGGAAAAGGAAGCTGGGGGAATACCTGAATATATCTAGTCACTAAACACGGCCAAAGCCATTTAAGGCTACGTTTCAATTCTGAATGGTTGTCTTACACTAGGGCAATACTGAGAGTATATTCCACTCTTGAATGTGCCACAAGTAGGTAACAGTAGTCCAATGTGTTCAACCGTTGAGCCATAATATTAGTGAAATTAATTTTGGAATTCGAAAAGATACCATTCAAAAATTAAATTATTTTAAAATATTTAGGGCTTTGAAGCACGAGTTGAAAAAAAAACAATATTAAGGACGGGGTGTTTCACAGAATTTGAAAAATTAATCCAATTTCATAGTTAATATTCAGGTTCTGTGAAACTCATACACAAATTTCGTTATCTAAAAAGTACTGTGAAACAACAGGCCCATGATTAATAAATTATAAAGCAAAAAAAATGAATAGAATGTTCACGGAACTTGAATTTAACTTTAAAATTTGATGAATTAATCAAATTCTGTGAAACAACCGGTCCTTACTGTTTTAGTAGAGGGTAACAAATTAAATAATTTAGATCTAATTATTTAAATTTCAATCAGTTAGTTTAATGCTGGTGTAGTAATTACACAGCGCAAGGCTCTATAAAACATTACACTCAACCTTCAAACTTTATCCTTTATCCAACTAATTGTAGTTTAACCTTTTAAGTCGACCTTCTTTGCATCAGACAGCGAAAGATCTCCAGCCGACGTGGTTTTAGATAACCCTCGAAATAAACAGAATAATTGTTTGGATAGTTGGGGAGAATCGCTGAAGAGATATACGGATATAATTTCGGTGTGGAAGTGTCCGTGTGCCTGAGGTAAAATAATTTGTATGCCATTTTTGTGGTGAAATTGATAAACATACTGATTTTCACCATCAATGGATTATTTTTTGTAACCAGAATCAGACAAAGTTCTCACATATTGCTTAATTAAAGCATATTTTAAAGTTAGCGGATATTTAAAATCATTGATCGCATTATCTTGTTTTCGCTTTCTCGTCTATTAGGCGTAAGCCAAAAACAATGCTGTTTCTCAGAGAAGTTTTGCAAAGAACATCACTGTCGGAAATATAAAAAAAATGCTCCAACAGGTGCACACAACGACAAGTGCTGATAGAATCAACTCATTTTGTGAATATCATACATAATTCCCAACTACTACCAACCGTATGGAGCCAGTGTTGCACCGTATGGCATCATCAATTGGGATATGTTGTGTGGCGGGAGGTTGTGTGAAGGTGAAGGAGATGGGGTATAATAAGGTAGGGAAGAATTTGGCTATTCAGATCTTGTCACCAAACACGGTTAAAGCCATTTAAAGCAATGTTAAAAAAAAATCTGAATTGTTGTCTTACACCGGGGCGATATTTAGGATGGGTTGGTTCGGAGAATTTGAACAATTTATCAAATTTCAACGTTCATTTTCTAGTTTTGTGAAAGATTTTTTTAAGTTCTGTTTTGATATTCAAGTTCTGTCAAGCAACTATCCTATAATGATACAATAACAGAACTTGAATATGATTTTCACAGAACCCGCAAATGAACGTTGAAATTTGATGAATTGTTCAAATTCTCTGAAACAACTCGTCTTAAGAGTTTCTTGCATTCTGAATCTAAATCTACTTGCACGAATTCTAAATTTCCTTGGTGTTATCAAAGCATTCAAAGTCTTTTTATTAAAATCTAAATAAATCACACTTCCATGCATTTATTGTTCAGTGAAAGGAATATTTTCTCGGGAAATGTTATTAATTGTTATTGTTTTAGATAAAGAAGTAACGTACAAATTGAGTTATTTGTTTGGCGGCTACTTGAACGACCACCTTTCTAAAGTGTGCGCCTGATAAATTGCTCACTTGTTCGTTTCGTAACAATTGAAATGTGGTGAATACTGAATACACCATTTCATGAAGCCTGAAACAATTAGCAATCAATTTTGGGGATGCTTTTAGTGCTAAAAGATTTTTTCTTCGGTTTTCAGAATAACAGGCAGAGAATAATGCTTCCCACCTTCATTATTTAGAGAAACATTATTTTATAATTGTGAAAACAGGGTAAAATATTCATATGTAATATTGTCTCCGTGGTCGAGTAATACTCCCAATACATAATTGGATCAATGTTCAGAGGTTACAGCACCATAATCGTGCAAAATTTACTATTCAGGGCATAATAATGTGAAAGCTTTTTCAATTTAAACAGTTTAAAGGTCATTCGGGTTAGTAAAGACTTTGCATTGAAAACAATAATAAAGGCTGAAAGACTGGACGAAAGAACACTCTGAAAATGCATTTGAACACCCAAATATTTCATTTTGACAGATGTACGTACGTTTGGTGGATGTGCTTTAACATTAAATTATTCACTTCTTCAATAACCGTTTTTTTAATTCGGTTTTTTCAATAAATAAAATTAATTAACCTAATGAAAAAACCTATGGTACGGTATAAAACGATATACTTAGATTATTTTGAATAAAATAATGATTAAAACAGAGTTCCTTTTTACAGTAATTTATTTTTGAAGTATTATTAGTGTTGCGCTATCTCTTTCTTTATCCAACGTTTTAGACAGCATTACAGAATCCATCATCAGATCACATGGCATCAAGGCAGATGGGATCAGGGCAGGTTACAGTGTCATCATCAGGGCAGGACACATCTGACCTGATGGACTCTGTAATGCTGACCAAAACGTTAAATAAAGAAGGAAATAACGCAACACAGCATAAGGGTCTAAACACACACATATAATTGGCGCAAAATACAATTAAAGTATTTCGGAAGCCGCTAAAAATACGCCCAATATATAATATTAAGTCGCGTAAAAAGGCCAGCAGGTGTGCATCCAGGGCCTCGATTCTCGACGAACTCATTTCACTTGAACAACGTGTGGTTCGACCCACTCATTCGAGTGGAATGACTTTGACGTTTGACGTATATAATTATGTACCTTCGACGAGACTCAGGAATAAGCATGTCGACCAAAATACGTACTTTCGACGGCGATTGCGAGCGGCCTGGATTGGAGAATCAATACCCTGAGCTTCCTTGGCGTGGTTGGGTAATTGTGCGTGAATTGAATATGGAACCGGTAGAAGTCATGGCTAAATTTTTTGAAGACTCCTAGTTCCTATTACGCTTGGCGTAACGACATAGAATACGCATGGTGAGACCGAGCACGAGAATTTGTACGATGTTTACGCGTAACAAGACGTAAAATGAGCTGCACAAGATACGCTCAGTGTGTTCGACTCTAAACCCCGAAAATAATTTACTATAATAATTTTAGCCATGAAAATTTAATATAATATCAACATGACGTATTTCCGTTTAATATAAATTATTCACTTAATAATTTGAATATTCGAGGTTGTAATACAGATTGTAATACACGAATTTAATACAGAAATGATTTACAATTATTTATGTAGAAAAATTTGGGATGGTTTTCTTTTACCTTTTCAAAAATTATGTCCTTAAAACTTATTTGGTTGAATATTTAATTTTCTTCGGATTCCACTTCTATATGTAATCTACAACAACCTGAAGGATGAACAATTATTATTTAATTCATCAAATTTACCAGTAAATATGGTGAATAATCGTTTATAGATGAAGAGCTGATCACCGAGACCAGTTTGAATATTTCGATTTAAGGTATTAAATCAGTTGATTAACAAATCAAAAAACATTCTTCTATGAAATTTGAAAATCATTATGAGATTTCATTACATATCTGAGTTTTTAAAAGTTCTCACATTTAGAAAGTATTTGAGACAAATTTCGATTTTGTGTCTTTAAATTTTCGACTTGTGCCCCAAAGAATTATTATGAATCAGTCATAATCCTGTTTAAATAATAGTAACTTTACATTTAAAACTGTGTTTTAATAGGTACTTTCAACAAATAAAACAAAAACAAAAAATTTTAAAAAAAATCTTCTACCTCTTACACAGTACACAATGGTTACAAAAAAAAATCAATTCTTATCAACATCATCAGCTGTAGCTGTATTAGATTCAGTAATAGTGGAAACTCAAACTTAAATTTGGATAAAAATGATGATAATGGCTTGGAATGAGTTGTGCTTCTCAAAGTGAAATTAGGTCATTTATTTTAGCTGCAGGGAGAGCTGGTGGAAGAAGGTATGCCGGGGACAGAATTAAAACTTCTGGTTTTACCTCGTTGACGTTTCCTAACGTTTATTTTAAGGTAATCTCCTTCAAAATTGTTTTTATAAAGTAGGTACCGTGAAAGGGTTAAACCTTGTTTCTTTTAACTCTTTTATTTTTCTCATCCAACAGCTTCGCCATCTTCATTGATATTAAAATTTTTACCCACCAGGTTTGATAGGTTTTTAAGGTCGAAGAATTTCTCTGACATCATTTCTTCAATCTCATAAGGATGCCCATTTTTTTTGCTTATCGAACCACAGGAACTCATTGAGCTAGTACAAAAATTGATCCTGATTTATGTGTACTTCTTTTCTGTTTTTCAATAACTGAATTCATCGCATCACCCTCATATTGGGTGTGGCCTACCGTTAAAAACTGAAGGCTAATGCTTCTTATATTCAATTCAGTGACAGAATAAATAAATAAACTGACTATGTACTTCGTTTTGTTCTGACCATAGCAATTGTTGGCATAAAAAAAACATGTCTTCCTGTACAATAGTTTCGTAGGAATTCGAGAAGACACGATCCGATTTCGTTACTTCCACGTTTTGCCAACCCTTCATGCCACATGTAGCAATAACCACGCTGAGAGGCCATATTATAGATAGTGAATTTAAATAAAGAAATTTTCCTTTTATAATAAAACCTATTGACTTCACCACAAGGGGTTAGTAAAAAGGCTTGTAGGTCGAAACAAGCTGTGATGCTATTCCCTGCAATTGCACTTTCCTTGTCCTTTAGTTTTTCATCGCGTTCAAGATTTTTCTCTCTCAAATGATTGTCGTACTTTTCTTTCAATATCTGTTTTCCCTCGGTCTCTGCTGTTTCGTATGCTGCATAGGTAGAACATTGGTCCTTTTTTGGGGAGGAAGAAACCTGTGTTATATTCGTAATTAAAAAATACTTTCATACGCCGTTTTTCTTTCAAGAGGTTTTTCTTCGAACATTTTTTTTTATTTTTTTTATTCACATTTAAACCCGCTAAACTACTTATGTAGTTTTTCAGCAGGGACATAGAGACAGCATTTATACACTCATAAGATACAATTTGAACGGGACATAATTACATAAATTGGTTACATTGCAGAAAAGTTTAAATAGCAGCATAAAATCCTTATATAATAAGCAAGTAAAAATAAATGTATGAACAAATTAGTATTATCAACATAAAACATAAAAGCCTTATAAAATAAGCAAGTAAAAATAAATGTATGAACAAATGTATGAACAATCATTATTACATTTTTCAATGTACAGTCGATATATGGTTACTACGTTCAAACCTCCATTTATGAATTGTCTTGTCGTCTGTGCTCTTAGATAGTGCGATTTGATTCGGGGAAAATTTTCTATGTGAGCACGGATATCTGATTTTATTTGAGGGTCAATTTTTTGGTGATTTCCATGCTTACCTCGTTTGTCAGTTTTCAAAAACCTATCTTGAATTTTGCCACAACTGTTCTTAAAAAACGGGAGGTTATACTTAATGTATTTAAAAAAAAGTTTTTCATACTTTTATTTTAGTTTCGTCTTCAATGAAAGAATTTACGGTAAATAATCTGCAATTTTCACTACATGGTGGCTTTAAAGTTTTAGGCAAAACAACATTTTCTGATCTTGTTTTGTTAACCTCTCCAGAATTTTGCGTTTTTATTACTATTTTTCTTCAAAACTGGATGTCTTGCACGCTTTTTAGAATGAGGAGAAGAAATTTCATTTACAACTATCTCGGTTAAAGTATTTTGCACCAAATTAGGATGCATTACCTCAGCCTCAGAACTGTTATTTTCAGTTGTGTGTCTTCTGTCTGGTGGATTTCTTCGTGAACTTAGTATTTCACTCTCTGAATTGGAGATTTGATTTTCGGAATCGGATGTTTCATTTACAATAAAATTATTAGGTAGTGAAGTCGCTGACATGTGTTTTTTATGTTTAATATTATGTTCCGCAATAACAATGGCACAATGATCATTGTGCTACTATTTTCGCGTAACTTTGAGTAAAATGATATAAAATAACAGTGACATATTGGCTTTTAAAGCTACTAAAATATTTTTTAGAATTATGCCGTTTTTTTTAGGATAAAAAAGATATCCAGAAACATTTCGGCATAACTCAAAAATAAAATTTTTGGACCTGTGCAACTGTTCTCGCTCCAGTACAATTTATACATTCTGTATAATCGTGCTATCTCATTCATAAACGAATGTCTCTGTCGTAGCTTCACACACACGTTTATTACTGTAAAATACAGATGTAAGCGTTCAGTTTTGATTCAGCTTATTATTAATTATTTCAATGACATATTGTAAAAACAACAAAAAATACACAACCCTTGATATTGGCTTTTGTATTTTGATCTAATGGGCAGTGACGTGGCGGGGTTGGCAGTGGGAGCTGGCGGTTCGCTTGCTTAATTTGCTTACCGGCCGCAACAAAGGACCCGCGCCGGCAAGGCAAATTTTCTAGTGTGACACAATCATCCACAGGTCGCTAATGGCGCTATCTGCCCACTGCCACTGCCACCGCCACTGGCACTGCCCACTACCTACTACCTACTACCAACTGCCCGGCCGGTAGCCGCAGAATAACGGCCGACTGAATTCTAAACCCAGTGAGTATATCCATTTTATTTAATATAATTTAAAAAATTTTAAATTGTTTATTTTTCTATTAGTTTGTGGGTAAAAAAATCTAAGCCCAGTGAACATGTAAAACATCATGCATGAATAAAGTTCGAATTGAACTTATAATATTATTTTAATCAATTTTCAGTGGAAATCCTCCCTTTTTATCACACCATAGTGTTGGAGAGTTCACTACACTGATGTTAAATACTTTCAAACCCTAAAGTATTGTATAAAAAAGTATACTTACAGTATATTTATGGTTAAGGTTTTCACGGGTGTAAGATGTGGAATATTTTTTTCGGTTTACCCGAGTAACGTAGTCTGTAAAAGGACTTTTTAGTTCCTGACGTTTCGGATAGATCTCACTGTCCATCTTCAGAGGCCTTAGGTCTTGAGATTTGTCTCAAACTTAACGCTTTCGCTTGTCTCTTCGGTCCAGAAGTCAAAGTGGCTGACTTCTGGACCGAACAGACACGCAAAAACGTTTAGTTTGAGACAAAACTCAAAAAATAAGGCCTCTAAAGATGGACAGTGAGATCTGTCCAAAACGTCTGGTCCAAAAAAACTGTCCAAAAAAGTCTTTTTAAGTACTACGTTACGCGGGTAAACCGAGAAAATTATTCTTATACTTACTTTGGCGCATGTGAATGAGAAGGCAAAATAATAGTCGTTTAAAAAAAAACACCTGATGAAATATATTTATCAGGTGCTTTAATATTATACTACAAACAAACATGGTGTTCGACCCAAAAAATAGCACTGTTGGTCTTATACTACAGGGTCTGAAAAGAATTCCACCAGTTTCCCGAACAGCGAGTTTCTAAAAGTAGTAGAAGAAACAACACACTAGGGCATATCATCGACAGTCAGCTGACGGACGATGATATCATCGACCGGCAAAGAGGAGCGCTCAACACAATGTCGAATATGCTCAGCAGAAAGTTCCGACTTTGCATCCCGCGTGTAAAAAGTATGCTTTTTCTGGCGTTTTCTACAACCTTTTATACGTGCGAGCTTTGAGACAATTTAAGAAGAGAAACATGGAAAGCCTACGAGTGCAGTAAAACAACGTCTACTGCATAATGTTTTACCTTCCCAGATACTGCACCGCTTCCAACATGCTCACGGAAGAGCGAGTACCAGGTGTTGCAGCACTCAAAGAGCCCGGGTAGCAGGTTCGATGGAGAGGGCAAACAACTCCGAAAATCTTGAAATCTCTCAAGTCTCCAGACTCAAGCATACAAAGTTGTTAGCCCAGTCCGAATGTCTTTTTTATTCTTATTGTTGTTTATTTTTGTAAAATTATTGTAAATCCTTCATGGGATGTGTGGTTTTTTACAAACCTCCAAACGTTCTGAAATAAATACCCTTACATTGTTGAAAACCAAAAATATTAACTAGTAGTTTTTGTGTAATTTTACGAGAGTTTGAACACTCTTTTGCATAAATCTTAACTTTTTTCCAATACTTAAATAAATGTTTCCAAATTCCTTCGAAATGACGTAAAGGGTTAAAAAAAGTGAGCTGAGCTGAAAATTCCAGATTTAAAAAGCAGTGAAAATTTTATAACCTTCGTGGCTTTTCGTCTGAGAGTTTTTGCTGCTTCAGACAGTCAGATTTATGCCATATAGTTAACATACTCTTAGGATCTACGAAATGATGCCCACGTAAATAATAATATGGTTGAAAATGTTGAAGCTTTTACTTATTATTATTAGTTTTTTTGGTTGACATTTCGCTGAGTGGAATTCATAAGAAACAGGAAACAAGTATCAACATTCAACAAAGTTCGAACATCGCATTGCGTTCGAGGGTAGCCGCTATGAGCCAAAGTGGTTCAACAATGAATCAGTCACGACTTGTGAGTCCTGTCATTTTTGTCACGTAACCCACGCCAAAACACGCCAAGCTAATACTGCCTCCGCACGCCACGGAGTTCTCGTGAGACCGCCATGCTTCTGCAAGGGTTATATGTAGCTTTGAGGTATTGACGTTTAATGAATTGAATGGTCGTGTCACTCTCGTCAAAACTATAGGTTTTCTAGTGTCTCGTAAATACAAGATTAAAATGGTATGATATCTACTTACCATTAATTTAGTTTGACAACCTTTTTCTTGCAGTAGATGAAACGAACTTGAAATTTCTCAATGAAAACCTCTTGCACGTCAAATTATGACTGATCATATTAGAAAATAATTCAACGTCGATGTAAGCGTAACAATAGAAAATAGTTTTTTTTCACACTTCTTATAAAACTGAGTAATTTTCCAATATGTTTCAATGTGATTCAGATGTATGCAGAATGGTGTTGGAATTCAAGAGAATATATTTATTGAATTATTTATGTGTATTATACGCCCATGTGGGCTTTTACAAACATGTGACACGCAAATAATAAATTGTAGGAACAATAATCATGAAGTGCAATTATCTTTTAAAATATTATATAGAATGCAGAAGAATAGTCAACTCTTATTATTATTATCGAAGTACGTTGTTATAGCCTTCTTGTAACTTTATTCCGTGTAGTTAATAAATCTAAAATTTCTGCGAAGGTATTTACAACTGCGTGCATTCTAGGTACAATCGTGTATCTAAATGGGTTCCATGATAACTCAACACAGTGACAATTCAACACACTTTCAAAAAGTGATATAAAATGATTAGAAACGATGAAAAAAAATTTTTTTAACCTAACCTATTTAACCCAGTTAAAAAAGTTGTTTTTTTCATTACTTTCCATGACTTTATATAACTTTTTAAAGATGTGATGATTTATCCGGTCACCATCTAAATGACACCCAGGTGGATGAAAGATGTAGCCCAGAACGTCCGTGAAAGACATGGTAGGATCAAGGGAATCAAATAAATGAGTCATCCTCTTTAATACTTCGATAAACAGATAAATATTTATGAATGTGAAAGCAGTAGGAAGCGTTCTCAGACAAAATTGTGTTGTATTATTAACTATTGAAACTTACTGAAATGAGAGATAGATTTTGCCATGAGATGCTAATTATTGCAAAAATTGATGAATTTTTTTTGTGTTCATCTTACCGAATGTGTAGTTTTTTATGCTTGCTTATTTATTTTTTTAGTGTTCTTTGAAGTGCTAATTATTGCAAAAATTGATTTTGTGTTCATCTCACCGAAATATGTACTTTTTTATAATGAGAAAGCAAAATTACATATCATTCATAATCCATAGAAGAGATTAAAGACTCAAAACTTTTCTAAAAATAACAAATTTTAATTCGTATCCTTATTGTTTTAAAGAAATATTTTTTCATCTCTCCACACAAATTCTTCCTTGATTTAAAAATGCTCCCAATTAATATTTTTTTTATTATTATTCAAACCCCCATCGTTAATAAGGATTAAAAACAATAATTCTCATTCCTGACGAAATTACCAAGACATTTTAAGGACAAACTTTATAGGAAAATTAACTTTACATAATTTAATATGTAGAACCATGTAACTTATAATAAAATGTATTGTGGAGGTCCGAATAAATACTGTTCCAACCGCTTCAGAATTGACTCGAATAACTCAAACGTGATATTTTGACTGTGCTGTGTCCAGTGGTCGTTTATACATAGAAATAGGTGAAACAGTGGTAGGTCTCTACTCATACAAGGGTGCCAGTGGAGTGGTTTTGTTTACGAGCGGTTCGTTGGGGTGGATAAAGCCTTTGACGCTGGAGTAAGCAGATCGCTACCTAACCACGGTAGGGTCTAGCCACCATTTAAATTAAATAGTTTTGTTTGGTATAAAATCGAAAAAAATATACTAATTCATTTATAGATCTTTTTGGGTACGGTATTATTATATCGTTATGGATGAGGCGTGACGTGTTTGTAAAACTATAAAGCACACACAAACACGTTGTGGAAAAAAATTATTGTTTTTCCTTACTTATGGTGTGGGTAGTAGTACTAATAACAAAAAATACTAAATAAGAACATTTTCAAATCAGAAAGAATTTGTGTGGAGATATGAAAA
This sequence comes from Hesperophylax consimilis, assembly GCF_061612785.1. Lineage (NCBI taxonomy): Eukaryota > Metazoa > Arthropoda > Insecta > Trichoptera > Limnephilidae > Hesperophylax > Hesperophylax consimilis. The sequence goes on from NC_142844.1 coordinate 11,634,004, forward strand.
AAGTTTTTTTTAATCAATCGATACACGAAACTCACGAATCGAAATTGATTATTAAAAAAAGCTCAATGAAAAAATAAGTGTAAATAGTTTTTTATGGATTGACATCGCTAAAAAATGTTATTAATTAGTTTTGATTGTTAGAAAAGAATCATGAAAAATGTTTAAATTTAGATATTCTCGTAGTGTGATTTAGAAGTTTTGATTGCGCGAGTAATTGGTGGGGTATTTGCTGCATTAGTGTTGTTGGCTTCTGTATAAAAAAAGCATAGCGTGCCTGGGTATCGATTCTCCTATCGAGGCCTCTTGCAATCGCCGTCGAAAGTACATACCTTGGAAGACATTCTTATTTTGGTCGTTATTCTCGTGCGTGGGTCGAACTATTCGTTTTTTGTGTGGAATGACTTTTGACGTATGTAATTATGTACCTTCGACAAGACTCAAGAATAAGATTGTCGAACAATTTATGTACTTTTGACGGCGATTGCAATCGGCCTGAATTGGAGAATCGATGTGCGATCGATGAACCCAGGTGCGCCTCATTGGAAGATTTATACTCTTGATCTTGAAGGAACAACACTATTACTGCAAAAGTAAAACTGTTACTATCTACTTAATTTATGCATGGAAAAAACTTACTGATATGATATATTATTAATTTATTACAAATCTGGTCAAATTATTCCTTTACCCGTTAAAAACGGGACTGGAAGTCTATAACGAATGATTTGACAAATTTCATAACAAACTATCAGTAAAGCACGAATATGTTATGAGAAAGTCGGAACACGTGTTCATAAAAATCGTAAAAAGGACAAGCCCACCTGCGTGAACACGTGTTCAGATATTTTCTGAATGAATAATATTTTATTCGGTAATGGTCATGCAGTCACCTTTTTAACAGTATCTTGATAAAAAAAAGCCACACTCGTTTTTCTCCTTGTGAATGTACGAGTATTATTATTTTATTATAAGCAAGTTATTATTATTACGTACTTAATTTCATTATATTTATTTACTTACTATTAGTTTCTTATTATAACTTAACTGTTACTATTTATCTACTTTTATCAACATATATTAATTGTTATTTTTTGTTAACAATTTTTCATATTATCCCTCTTGCCATTGTTGATATGGTCACCTTATGATTGTGGCTAATAAGTCAAGACCGTTTAATTTTTATGTAACAAAAAATATTTTGGTACAATATCTTAAATTTCTTAGTACAATTTAGTAATGTTGCCTTTACTGGGTGGCTTACCCATGCTGAGGCTTCCATTTTAAAATACAAAAAAATATTTATAATACATTTAAGGAAAAAATATAAAATGTTGGTGAAGAAAAAAACATAAGATTTAAGATAAAGTTGAATTAAAAACATAGATTTAAAATTTAAGTAAAATAAAGTTGAAATGAAATAAAGTAAAAAATCGGTATATTAATATTATCTAAATATTTATTAAATAAAAAAATATTAAAATTTTGTTTTGTGTTTGTGGGTGATGTGTGTTTTATATTGGTTTTGTATGTTACGAGTAGGTTTTATTATTTTATGTTATAAAATTTTTGTATTATTGTCTTTTTTGTTCTTTAATCTATATTGTAATTTAGTTCTGAATTTCTTTTTGTTTTCCTCAATTTTATCTTAAAGTGTTAGATTGTTGAAAGCTTTTATAGCTATTGATAGTGTCTTTGTCCAAAGCTTGTATCGGAATTTTTTTTATGTTTTCTTTGTACGCTTGTCTAACTGGTCTGTTAATATTTTATGTGAGTTTAATTTTTTTTTTGTCAAAAATGTAATTTAGTAGTGTTTTAACGTATAATTGGCGTATTTCTAGTATGTCACAACTATTGAATATTTAGTCTGTATCAGTCAGTCTATGTTTTTTTAGTATTACCTTTAAGGTCGTTTACTTTGTGATTTCTAATGTTCCGATAGCCGAGTTTGTTGCTCCTCCCCAAGCAATAATTCCATATTCTATTATCGATTGGCAAAGTGCCAAATGTAATGTTTTCAATTGTTTCATTTTATATATGTTTCTTATGTTTAGGAAAATGTGTATTGTTTTGATGAGTTTATTTGTGATATGTTTCATGTGAGGTATCATCTCAGTTTATGGTCAATTGCGATTCCTAGATACATTATTTGTTCTGTTTTTTTCTAGAGAAGGGTAATCAGATGTTGTTGTTTAAACATTGGTGTATTTTTATGGTATTTGTGTTGTTTTTTGGCTGTCCCGTGCTATTTATACTGTATGTCGTGAATTTTGTTTTCGATATGTTTAGTGTAAGTATGTTTGAGTATAGCCATCTTTTCACTTGCGAGATTCCCAAATTCGCTATGTTACATACATTATTCCAATCCTTAGATATAAAGAGTAAAATTGTGTCGTCAGCATAACTAACTATTTTGCCGTCTATTTTCATGCTGCAAAGTTCATTTATGTAAATAGTACAAATAAAGGGGCACTAGTATGCTTCCTTGTAGAAATCCATATGTAATCGGCAGTGGTTTACTAGTATGGTTGTTAATGTTGGCTTGTTGTGTTCTGTTACGAATATAACTTTTTAATAGTTGGAGTTCCTTGCCTTTAAAATCCATGTTTTTTTAGTTTTTTAAAGTGATTTGTGGCAGATTGAGTCAATATCGCTCTGCATTTGTACCCTTGATCTAAGTTGCTATGTATATAGTCTATTTTACATGCCAAAGCATCTTTTGTGCCTATTTTTTCTTTAAATCCATATTATTTATCCGAGATTCTAGGTATTTTATAATTTGGTTTTTTAATACTCTTTGAAAGCAAGTTTAACAATGTGATTGGTCTATAGTTAGTTATTTCCATTTTGTATCTGGATTTATAAATAGGAATCACTAGTCCTTTTTTACTAGGAGTACTAGGAAAACAGGAGTGTGTTATACTAAGGTTGATTGAGTGTATTATGGGTTTTAAAATTTCATTTTTTAATATCTTAATGCAATCCGTTGTTATCTCATGTATTTATTATTTTGTCGATTTCCTCTTCAGAAGTTATTTTTATTGTAAATCTGTGTTGTGTCAGTATTGTATTGATGTTTGATCTATTTGTTTTTGTGAGTGTGTTTGTATTATGTATTTTACGTTTCCTATATTTGCGAACAAGTTATTTTCATGATTTGCTATGGTTTCTGTATTTGTATTAGCATCTAATTTTTTGAGTTAATTATTTAGAAGTTTAATAGTATATTTATTTTTATATTTTTGTGTGTATGTAACTACTTTTAATATTTTTCATATTTTCTTTGGGTTATTGTTTTGTTTTTTAAGTTTTTAGCTAAAGTACAATTCTTTAACCACTCTAATAATTTTAGTGCAGATGTTTCTATGTCTTTTATAGTAATTAAGTTGTTCCATGTCGTACGGTGTATTTTTAATTGTTTGTGAATTTTGTCTCGTTTACGAACACAGTTTAATATTCCCTGTGTTATCCATAGTTTATTTTTTTTTGCTTTGTATGCGATTTTTATTTGTTTAAGCTTAGTGTTATTTTTTAATTTCTTGTGCCAACATGGAATAAAATTTATCCCAGGCCTCTTCGACATTATCTATTCGGTTTATTGTACTCCAGTCTATTTTTTGGAGTTTTTCTTTCAATTTTGAGTAGTTAATTATTTTGTGAATATTTTATGTTGGTTAGGTTTTGAATTTCAATCTCTTTTGCTATCATATTCATGAAGTGATTTGTAATAGTGCTTTCAAGTATTACAGTTTTTAGTTTTGTTTTGATCATTATATGATTTATACAACTTTTAGTGTTTTGTGTGACTCGTGTTGGAACATTTATCGTTGGCTCCAGTCCATGCTGTGCTAGTAATGTTAGGTATTCTATGTTTTGTGGGTTTCCGTTTTGTAAGATGTTTAGGTCTCCAATGATGATAGTATTTTTATTTTTGTTGAGATCTTTTAAAGTGTTGTTATATTACATTAAAATTTTTAATGTTGTTTTTTGTTTGTTTTGTTTGTTTTTGGATAGAGATCTGTACATCGCAAATATACACGTTTCTTTTTCAAATGTTATTTGTATGCAGTTGGAGTATATGATGTGTATTTCTTGGATGATTGTGTTTATTTTATCATTGATGTATAAAACTATAACATCATTTTGATTTTTGTATTTTTTTGTGTGGTGTGGGTTATAGTTTTCGATTGTTTTTGGTATATATTTCTCATTAAACCAGCATCCTGTCAGCACAATTATATCAAAATTATTTTCAAGCTGTCGTAGGTATGTCGTAAATTCATCTTTTTTTTATTAATCGACCCAATGTTTTGGTGTAAAATTTTGATTTTTTTTTGTGATATTGGTCCATACATTAAAATCGTTTGTACTTACACAGTAGTGTTGGTTGTCCGAGTCTATATATTCCATGTAATCAGCCATGTTGGTGAGTACTTGTGTAAGTATATGACAAGTATTAGTTGTGGAGTTGTGTTTACGTCAGTTTATTTATGTTATCACATTTTTTTAAAAATTAGGTATGTCTTCCGGGGTCTTCCTGGTTAGTAGTTGACCTCTATGGAACAATACAAATTTGTAGTCAATCATTTTTTATTTTCCGGGCTGATTTATTGCATCCGTGGTAAGACCTCTTCTTGATGACAGTATCGCATAAATTTTATTTTTGTTATTTATTTTGAATGTTATTTTTGGTGGGTGGTTTGATCGCCGATCTTGGATGCGATTTACTTTCGAAATGATGTTAGTGAAGAAAAAAAGAGTCTTCAGTTCGTACTCCTTATTGTAATACTTATTTAGTCAGGAGGATGTTATTTTGGTAACTTTAAACGTGCTGATTTTAGTTTGAATAACTGTAGTGCTTATTTTTGTAATAATTTTGTAGGTTTATATTTTCAATATTATATTTTATTAAGTATTTTTTTAAATTATTTACCATAATTACTGTGGAGCTGCACATCTATTCACGGCGATTCCCAAGTGAGATGAGCGGCTTATGATTTTATTGAAATATAAATTATTTCGATATAAATAAATACATTCAACTTTTCCAATCTTTTTTGTAAAGTTAACATATTATTTTTTGAAGTTTTTTTGTATTTCTCGAGTAAATGATTATAAAATTTATCCTCATATAATATTGATATAACATTGACTTCATATCTGTATAATATAACATATAAAGCGTTTATTTTAAGTACGATGAAAAGTATTTATAGCACTTTTCATGATATTTTTTTCTATTCTATTTTACTGTACCCTGTAAAAGTTATCATTTTTCATTGTTATTTTGGAGAGGACGAAAGTGATGATTGAATTGACCTTTAAATATCCGATATTAAGAGTTGTGCTAATTCGATGCCACTGGAGCTCACCGTTCTAGAGATATGCTAATCCACGCAAACAAACCGATTTCCGAATAAAGGCCTAGGTGTTTGAAATTCTATCACAATCCGTGTCGTTGCAAATGTACGTTCAGCACCATTCTGAATTTTATGACTAGTGACATTATAGTAATCCCCATTCAGCGATTGGTTAACAAACCAGCTTGAAATTTCATGTAAAAACATAAAATGCGCTGATCGTCGATGTATGACATTATCTAGGCATAAGCTAATTCGATTTTTAAATATTATTATCTCACAAAGCTAAGCTTCCAGACCGCACTTGGTCCCTAAGGCTGGCCGCATACATACGTTTTCCGTATTCGATTTCCGAATTCGTTTTCCGTATTCGGAATTCCGTGAGACTAGCGCAAACGTTCGTTTTTCTTCATTCGGAATGTATAAACGTCAGTACCAGTGTTGCCAACAAGGGCGATATATCGCCATTTAGGCTACTCAGAGCGAGAATCGGCGCCGAAAAAATCTAAAAGGCGACTGGTCGCCAATTAAGCTACAAAAACATCCATTTTAAACATGTCCCAAAATTCTCTAGCCACCCCCTCCCCCCCATGATAACAACAAATTCGGATACTTTGCGCTACCTTATGTATGAGAAACGGCGATATTAGGTCAAGATCCGTTGGCAAGAGCTGCGTTCCACATGACGTCATTAAGTTTTGTCCATTCGGTTTCTCCGAACGCGCCGGCTTGCATTCGGAACGTGCGTAAGGAATTTGTTCCGTTCGGAACTAAAACGAACGTGTGCGGCAGTTAATGTATTTTCTACTGATTCCGTGCATTTGGATGTCCGAATACGGAAAACGAAATCGGAAATCGAATACGGAAAATGTATGTATGCGGCCAGCCTAAAGCTGCCAATATAGTGTAATCAAAATGGTAAAGCCTGATTACAATGGCACCAGCCCGTTAGTTCTAAAGGCGGTCCTACCCACAGCAAGTGTACAGGGTACAATGTCCGCTAATGCGCAGTGTATAGTGTCCACTATTGCCCAGTGTCCACTGTACTGTCTGTAGAGTGACCACGCTTCCTCCTTTGACCGGCGCACAGCCGCCCATGTGAATTATGACCAACACATAGCCCTGAACAATGGCCACAGATGATTAATGCACACTACTGTTTCAGCATGTTTCCGTCGATAATCACAAGTGTTGACATGCATTGCATGTCGATGAAGGATAATTGGTTTATTCAATTTTAAATTGCAGTGTCTAGAATGCCATTTAAATGCCTCCCCGCTAAGTAACTCGTCACACGAAAGTTGTTTATGCATGAGATGGCTTCGAGCGAAGCTTTTATCGACGATTTGTGGGGTTGACCAACCATTGTAAATCCTAATGACGGGTTGTTTGAGAGAATTTGAACAATTCTTCAAATTTAAAAGTTAATTTTCAAGTTTTGTAAAAGTAATTTTCAAGGTCTGTTTTGTCAAGTATCTGGTCTATATAAGTAGAATAGGCCATTCACAGAACTTGCAAATGAACCATCAAATTTGATAAATTGTTCAAATCTATTAAACAACCCATCCTTAGTCAGCTCAGTGAAGTTTTTTTACTAAGACAACAACTGAAATTTTCAAAAATATTATTGAAAGATTTTATTTTTGATTGCCATAAATATGTTTACTTTGGTCACAAAGGTAGGATGAGTAATTATTATAAACATGCATATTTAAAACATATTAAATTATAACCCTTCCTCCACAGGGACTGAAGTCAACACCTCCAACAAAAATAAGCCAAATCCTCATCTGATGGTACCGACCTATTAACTGAAGTATGGATCCTTTTTTTCTTATTCGTTAAAAAAAAATTTCACAAGAAGATTATGTTTTTGACATTTCAAATTAATTTCATAAACAGAAAATATCATTTTCAATGACATTTCCTGGAAAGAACCTGGTTATGTTTTTGAATAATTAATTAAAAATTCGCTGTAAAACTAAAAGTGGGTATTTGAACAAAATATGTGTATTTAAACATCAAATACCCAATCATAAAATAAATATGTGATGGGTTATAGCCCACATGGACTAAGAAGAGTATGTATGAGACAATGTACGAATGTGAGTGAAGCAAAGAGTTTGTTCCAAGATGTATCTTCTCTATCTTTTCCCGCATTAATTATTTAGTTTAACGACTGTGTGACTAGTCTAGTGCAAAAAAGACGCAATGAGAACACAAAAATAAAGAACCATACATTAGTGTGAATGATTGACCAATGTCCTTCTTACTCCTATAAATTACTTGATTATGTAGCGTGTCGGGTAGTATGCAATAATACTCTTAGGTGATCTATTTACTGGTATTTATTGGGGAGCTGCTTGTGGCAAAAGAGGGCACACAACTAACATGCATCGCCTTTTATAAGATCTTGCAAGCATTCCACCTCGCTTGCACTCATCCACGTTCGTACAGAAATCACAGTTAGGTAGATATACAAACAGCCTTACTAAAAACACGTGGTTTAAATATTACTCGGCGCGTTAAGTCACAAGAGTGAAAATCTTGACTTATTACCATGATTTTTTTAGGTTAAAAAGGTCTCAAACCAGGATCAAGTCCGGCTTTACCCCACCAACGTTGAACGGGCGTGTAAGAATCTAATTAGTAAAACGATTTGTGTTTATTACAGTATATTGACAATTACTCCGCACTTACTTGTAGGGAAGTAGTTAATGGGAAAATACAGTAAGTTAATCTTAGTTATCTATATATTGGCGAATTGCATTGTATAACGTATTTACAACTATCATGATACAGGCATGATCCAAGCATAGAACGAAAATCAAATATGAACATGTGGGTTTTTTATGGCTCAACCGGAGATATTTGCTCTGTCGACACTACCGCCTCAAACTCCGCTCGGCTCAGTGAATCTCAAATATAATTGATATTGTTTGATAAGGTGAAAATGAAAAATGTTTGCCTCCTTAAGATGTTAACGTTGCGTCTTGCGATGCGAATGCGACGCGGCGTGAAAATGTCAAATGGTCACCGCCACTTGAAAGTGTCTTGCGTGATAAATAAAAAGAGACAAGCAGTGCAGTACTTCAGCAACGCGATCAATTGTTTTGATATTATGTTTTTATCTGTTTCGTCAAGATGTTTGACGATTCTTGTGGTTACGTCACACCAGTAGATTCATTTAGCTCCACCAACCACATTATCATAAACATTATCACCAAATGTGGGCCCCACTTGACTTCAACATACCAACATACAGAATTATATAATACATCTTTATCAATATCTTGCGTTGTTTTTCTGTCTGTTGGTCGGAGTATCGAGTTCCTACTGGAATTACAAGTATGCCTAAACAGAGAGAGGATCGAACTCCTTTTCCTGACCCAGTACGGGACGCGATCTAGGTATTATTATGGTAATAAAGGAAATGTAACTGGGAAGGTAACTGATAATATAAGAATCTGGGGGTCAGTGTGCCCATGGGTGATGGACGAATGAATTATATTCTAAAACTGCGATGCAAGGCGATGGGTCGATAGTCTTATTATCCAACAAATGGTACTAGGGCGGCGGTACCCATACCCGCCTTCCAAATTGAAGTGGGTAACCGTCGTTACGAACAAATTATTAGTATTAAGACATGAAAAATTCCAGTTCTTTTGTGAAAAGCACAAAAGAACTGGAACAAGCTGAGTTTCTTACTCATATGAAAGATACGTAGGTACCCATTTAATATTTTGAAGTCCCGACTGTGACTATGATATCCCCTATTGGGGAATATTATGAGCCTGAAGAGAGTGGAGAAGGGAAAGAGATGTGGAAGAGGAAGGTTGTGAAGTACCTGGCTATTCAGATGTGATCACCAAACATGGCTTGAGTCATTTCAAACAAAGTGTCGTTTACTGAATGGCGGTCTTTCACCAGAGCATACTAATTTATTTTGGAAATTCCAAATATTAACATTTTTTGCACGCCACTGGTACATAGGTTTAAAGCGATCGAACTATGAGAGAGTTAGTTAACACACCTTTTGATACCCCTGCACGAAATTTCACACCATTTTGACCTCTAATTACCGACCGATCAGACTGTCAATGCCTTTGAGTTTGTTTGCAATGATACTGGATTCAGTTCAGGAGTTTTAACAGTCGATAACTCCCGCGACTTGCTTTGAGCAATTAGAGAACTGTCATCGTGATAGGTCCCAATTATAAGAACTTAATCATTTTCAGAGTGGTTCCAGCTCTAAATTGAGAAATCGCGTGTAAAAATCTCTGCGTCAAACAAAAACAAAAAAATATTTCGTTGGATTTTACATATATTATTTAGAAGTGAATATCATTACCTACCACTTCGTTTCAGAATAACGAAAGAAAATCTCGTTTGCTTAAAACATTTTAAGGGTAACTAAAATCAACGTAAATAAATAAATAAATACTTGCAATAGGTAGAAAGCTCGGCTAAATTTTCAGATAAGTTTCAATAAGTTGATTTAAATCTCGGCTTGGCTGGAAAGTCGAGCTTATCGTATATAGGTTACTAAGTCTAAATAACACCATTATTATATAAATTCTCTGTGAGTTCAATGAAGGAATGTGTTTTATTTTCTTTGAAAAACAAAATTACGGTCTACGTCAGTGGTATATCTATGCTTTCTACTGTCATCGGGAGATGTTATGTTCAAAAATGTCAATGGTGGTAGTTGATTTCGATTAAGTTCCTCACTTCAATCAGCATTTCAGCGGGAATACTAATTTTAAATAGTATTTATTTTGATAGAGTCAAGGCACTATTCATAAAATTATGACAAACTAACAGCAGAAAACAAACTATACAATGGTTGAAACTAAAAAATTCATTACTAGACTATTTTAAATTGGTTATCAATTGATAACATCGATGTTCCTTATCGCTAATATGGATATAATAGTCCATACTTCTGAAATTAGGCAATTCACGTAAATTTTAGTGCGATAGACATACGAAATATTACTAACGTCAAGTTTGCCATGTAATTGCTAGTGTTTAATATTGAAACACTCTTATGTTTATGGGATGTTCTGATGCTCTGTAGGAAACCCGCTTGCACAGCGCGGGTGTAAGCTGTGCACCCTAAAGTTTAAGTTTAGACTCGCGGAATTCAATTCTTCGTTTGTGTGAAAACACTATGAAATAATACATGATTATTACTTCAATGGTGAAAACCAGAGATTATTATCTCCACAATCTAATTCCTATCTAAATTGCACTTTCCCTTATTTTATTCCATCTCCTAATGGACCCTTGAATGAAACCTTCGAAGAAAGCAAGCAATATAATTTGAAAAATAGAAGCCCAAAGCAAGTGTTGTTGGTTTTTTAAGTAGGAATTTTGTCGTCGTCGCATATAGTTGCATATTTGACGCCCCCTCGTAATTATAATCGAAAAACAGAAGATATCAGCCACAATCATCATACATTGAATAAATATTGTATATTATCGTATGTTATCAAAAAACTGTTCGCATTTTGAATTAATACTAGATCTATAAACTATTCGAAGTGCCCACACAATATGCAAGACTATTTTCAGCACTTTCAAATGAAACAATATCTTTCACAAGGTAAAGACCTAATTTCCCCAAAAATTGTGATAAAACCCGATTGTTTTTTATTCTTATTTACTCGTTAAAAATTACAGTCCATTCGTCCTGGACCAGTAGTCGGTACGCAACACTAAGGCTTGAGCCGCTGATTTAGCCCGCTTAATTTTGAACGAGAAATGTCGTACTTAGCGAAGATACGGACTGACTGATATATCGGGCCATATAAACATTATTCATACGTTCCGCTGACGAATTTTTCCCTCATATACATACTTGCAGAAATTAAAAAAAAATTCAGCGCGCACTATCTATAACTGTTTTATAAACATGTTCTTCTCGCAACAGTTTTTTTTATTGTTATTTTTACAAACACACGGTATTTTTCAGTTTAGAATTAGTGTTAAAAGGATTTAATATTATAAAATCCATCCGATACAAGCCAATCCGTTTGTAAATCCCTCAGGCACAATATTTTAACCAATTTGGTTGATGTTCTTAATTTGACTACCGCATGCTAATTACGACAATATTATTATTTCATTTGTATATTATCATCTGTATAATAATATTATTCAAATTTCTATTAGCTGGCTATTTGTTGTATTAATTATAATAATTCGAATGTAAACACGACAAACGAATATTTAATACGATCGTTTAAAACATTATTTGAATTCAACATCAAAATGTTATCCGTGGGCTTTTAAATAATTAACAATAATAAAGTGAATTAATTTTAAATTTGAAAATGGTTAAAACCACGTGATACAGATAACTACAGATAAGCGGCAATAATATAGCTAAATCAAGTACTGCGGACGGACAACTGAAGAGTTGGTTTTGGCATTAATCGATTGGAATAAAATAGAGGATGATTGTTGGAGAGTTTCCGAACAATTCTTTTTATTTATTTATTATTTTTTAAATTTATTTATTTATTTTTTTATTTATTCATTTATTCTTAAACATATTTGTATTATAAAGGTATAGTATATTGTCCTCCACGCTAGGAGTTCACCTGTGTTGTGGAGGACTTTTTCAATTGTAAAGTTATATAATACTAAAACAATACAGTGGAGTTAGTTACACAGAGTAACAATAAAAATTAAAATATAAAATCGATTTTCCATAGTTATAACAAAAAAAAATGTGAAATAAAAAAATTAAATATTAAAAGGATTGTAGCCAGTTTATATAAAATAAATAACAGACTCTTACATACAATCATAGAACTCACTAAATCGTCCCAAGTACACTAACACTTTGAATGACAGTACGATAACGTACATTCAAAAGGACAAGACAATAAAGCACACAGATAACACACATTCAAAAGTAATACATATACGATAACACACATTGAAAATGAATAACACCGTACTGTAGCACAATGCAATAGAATTAAAATTCTAGTTAACTAAGTGAAAAATGTTATTTTAATTTTTTTTTCTGGAAATAAAAAGCTGGTTAGTCAAAAAAAAAAAAAAAAATACATTCATTTATATTAGAATTAAAACTTTCAAATAATGTCTTTCCTTTTCTTCTTTGTTTGCTCTATTATTTTAAAGATATAGAGATTTTTCATTTATAAGCCACATCTTTACAGTTTTCATGCTTAAACTCTTTTTTTCTGAAATAACAAATTTATTTTTGAGCTTATTAAAAATCACTGGTACACAGTACTCCAGCGTTCGGCTTCCATACTTATTTGTTATTTTAGGTATTTTCAGCCCTTTTTTTCTGTAAGACGTGTGCTGTGACTATGTACCAGTGATCTATTTGCCTATGTACCAATGTATTACTGGTCTTAATCTAAGTATTTCATTGTTATTAAAATGAAAGTGAAAAACACCAGAAAATATAAAATCTATTTTCCAGCTTCACAGAACCTCGTATGTGCCAAAATGGAGGTCAAACTCACTGAGGAATTCAAACTAATTCCATCAAATCGTGCGCTAAGCAAGTATTCACCACTAGAAACTCGAAACCTCGAAATATTATGTATCATTTTTATTTTAAACTTTGAATGCTGAACAATAATTAATCACCTTGCTCGTTTATAGGGGCGTAATACATTGGGCTAAAATGGCTTGGGAGGGAGGTGCTTAACTGTGTTCAAATATCATTATACCGTTTATAAAACAGGATTAAGTACGCCCTTACATTATTATGAACAGTATTTTTGAAATCGTACCCGATTGTATTTTGAGATTAATGTTGGTAATTTCCTACTGACTTAATAAGCAAGCTACAAAAAAACGCATTTTTATTTTGTGGATTGAAACAAAAAAATATATTTTGAAACCTCACATTGATAAAATCTTTTCAATTTGGGAGGCGGTTTTGGGTACCGCCGCCCCGGAACCATTTATCGAATAACCAACACCACTGTCATAAGTCACCCCATATGGTTCGCTACATTTGGTTACTTATCAGGGGTGCCTAGGTTCATCGGAAGAGGTGGTTTCTGGATGTGCTTGCCCACCAGGTATGTGGTATGCCAGATCGGGAGAGGCTAGTTTAGGGAGACCCTTTGAACTCTCTAACTGGTCTTTCAATCCATCACTCCTGTACACACCGATCCCTGGATTCCTACCCACCCCTCATACATTTTTCCTACCCAGAACTTCCTCTCTCTCCTTTCTTTTAAATGTCCTTCCACATAGCATACCCTAAGATGATATAGGCCCTGAGGAAAATTATTTTCTTCAGGCCTTCTATCTGGGGTTAATGTAAAAAGAAAAAAAATCAACGCTGTACGAGGACCTATAATATCAGCTTAGTATTGAGATGATTCCAATTAAATATACAACCTTCCATTGGGCTTCTAATTTTGTTAGTTTTTTTTTTCGATATCGATGCCTTTGTATTTGTATTGACTTGGAAAATTTAAAAAAGACTATTCCAATGGTTTTATTTGAATTCGATATGCAAATTTTAGAGGAAGAATTAGTGAAAACATGATAAAAGAAACAGCTACAATCAGAAGTGGTCGGTGCTTTACAGATAGACATTGTCGAGAAATTAGATTTACGTAGATTTTCCAATAAAATTAAAGGAAAACGGTAGAACAATCTGCCTTTTGGCAGCTTTTCGTGACTACTTTTTTGTTATATAGCGAATAAATAAAAAAATAATTTTCCTTTTCAAAATTGTAAGTGATTGTTTGGAGAATTCAGACCAACATTTAAAATACCTACCTATTATAATATTTTTTAACAAAAGAGTATTTTAATTGCTATTTTTAAAATTGGAACTGATTCGTCGAAAATTCTACCAACCCCTTTGACGTTTTATATTTAGACTAGCAGTTAGAAAACTGCTCCGTGGGTTTTTTGCTGCTAGGCCCTGGGTAATATAATGTAATAATGTGTAAAACGGTTTTCAATTGCATAAATAATGAGAAAAAAAAATTTAAATTATGTGTTAAAAAACCCGTTATTTATTAAAATAAGGCTATTAAGGCTAGTTTAAAAAAATATTTTTGTAAAGAAAACCCAACTTAACCTAACATAACCTATCCTAACTTAACCCGACCACACATATCCTAACCTAACCTAACCTAACCTATCCTAATCTAACCTTTAATAACCCAACCAAACCAAACCTATAATAACCTAACCCAACCTAACCTAACCTATAATAACCCAATCTAACTTTACCTCAAATCAAAACGCTTTATTTAAAAAAAAATCGTATTAAGCGTGGCCAGATCCCGAATGATTGCCTAAATGGTTAAGGGTAAATTAATATCATCATCATCATCACTTTTGGCTCTACAACCCCTGGTGGGTCTTGGCCTCCTCAAGAGTCTTACTCCACTCATCTCATCTATATATTATATAAATATATATACCTGGCAAAAAGATTGTTTTATTATACGTATAAGTACATGTCAGATTAGACATTTGTTGAATAATTTTACAATCAACGAAGCGTTTCTAGTTTCCTATTGTGTCTCATGTTTTCATTTTTTTCATACACTGTGCAAACAAACTTGAATTATGCGCGAACATTTTTTGACCTATACCAAAGCGATGGATCAAAAACAAAAAAAAGTTGAAAATTAAAATATTATTCGTAGAAATGGGACGAAAAACATAAAATTGAAATCAGAACCAAGTTCAAGACAAGTTGCGCACATTAGGACTTGATGGTGACTATGTCATCCGACTATCACAGACATTTTTTCACGAAAATTCCATGTTCATAAAATTTCGCTAAAGGACGCAAGGAACTAAAAATCACAAGCGAATCTGGTCCTCGCGCACTGCCGCTGTCTTGATAATGTGTAACACGTCTCTACAAGATATTAATTGGTATGCAATAGCGCCTTTATCAAAATCTCGTAATTTTTCTTAAGTAAAAATATTAATTGTCAGAATATGAAAAAAAAATGTATTTACCCATTACAAAAAAGGTGGTATAAGTACAAAAAGAGTCGTGGAATATACTTGAATCGTCTGCATATAATAAAGAAGAAAACTAGAAGTGTCTAACATACAAATATTAATTGAAAAAATGTTCCATTTAACCCTATAGCCTAGTACTCTGTCTCACATGCATTCACTTGACTAGTTCTCTCGAACGGTTTCATGCTAACTCAACACAGTGACAATTCAATACACTTTTAAAAAGTGATATAAAGTCGTTAAAAACGATGAAAAAATTAACCTAACCTAACCTAACCCAACCTACTTGACCCAGTTAATAAAGTTTTTGTTTCATCACTTTCCATGACTTTATATAACTTTTTAAAGATGTGATGAATTATCATTTTGATGATTTATCCGGTCACCCTCTGGAGCACATAATAAAGATTTAACGGTAATCTTATAGACTGCATTCCGGAACAACACACCGGAAATGCACTCGTACCATTCTCGCAAATTCAAAGGCATGGGTGCCTTCTCCTTGTAAACTGTCGCAGGTATTTCTCTTTTGAGATAGAATATCGTCTTAGTTTGGTGACTTAGCAGGGTTTTCCGGGTTCATGGGGAGAGGTTTGTCCGAGTTTTGATGCGTGGCAGGCCGGATTGAGAGACACTGGTGGAGGGGGACTTTATGTCCACTCCATCAGGACTCTCAGAACATCTCCTTGCACCGCAGTGGGAGGGATGGATTCATACATCCGTCACTTCTAGACACACTCAAAACAGATTCTTAACGAACACTCATGGCTTTTTTCTTTCCCTGAATTTCCTCTCCTTACACCCTCCACACAGAATCCCCAAAGATGACATAGACCTGACGGGAATTATTTTCTTCTGTGTGGAACGAATGTAAAAAAAAAGAACAATGTGTTTTTCATTTTTTTGACCAAAATATATATTTTTTTAAATCCATGGTTTCGTGTTGAAATAAGTTCCTACTTTCATGTTTATCTGTCAAACAATCATTATTTCACTTCAAGTTTTGCTTTATAAAAACACTATTATATGACAATTACATCATTTGAACTAAATAAAAAATCTGTTATTAACTCGAAGACTTCGCTACCCGTCAACAGTTCGTTCACCAGTTCCTAATCAAAGGGTCGGGAACTAACAATTATAAAAGTAATCTAGTAATCGGTTAGTCCCCGCACTAGGCCTGATAAAACACTCTTGAAAATAGCAATCACTGATTCCGTGAGGCTTACTGAAAAATACTCTCTCAGCTTTCCGCATAAGTCCCCGCTAAGCCGCTAACTCAGTGAGTTTGCCGAAAGTTTCGCGTTCCTGGACCCCAGAGCTATTCGGGTAATCCCGCTGAATGACTGACCCGTACAGATAAGCTTTCCAAAAACATTTTTTCCCCACGGCAATACGGCACACAAGCAGGAGCGGCTTGGTGCTTAGCACTCGGCACTCCGTACTCAGACTAACCGGACTTGCCCGATGTAAGTATTCAGTTGTTTATAGTATGGTTCTTATTATAGTTCGTTATCTTCAAATGTTACTTGTTTCGACTCGTCGGCGACTATGATGTCGAATTTTCGAGTTTGTTGCGGTTACAAAAATATAAGAAGCACTCAAGACTGATTTTACCTGCGGCACAATAAACCAAAAAAAATATTTTAATTTGTGATTTGGATTCTGAGTATTTGGAATACTGATAATAAATTACAAATATTTGTCAAAATATACGTATATTTTTTTTAATTTAAATAACAAACACATGCTTTATTCCATTATATTTGTGTTTTGTACTATGCTGCATATACATTTGCGAGCCAAGCCTCGAATTAAAAAAAACGAAACTCCACTTGCGGTTTCGGCTCGCAAATGTATACACAGCATTACTTACACCTTTCACATAACATATATGTACTATACGTACACGGAGATTTCTTAAAAAAAACTATTAATGAAACACGAATGTGTTATGAGTATGCAGAACACGTGTTCATAAAAAATATAAAATTTTCGCTTTTCGTTGTTATATTTATTAGGTTAAGCGCAGCTGCAAAAACATGTGTTCCGATATATTCTGAATTTACTGATATTTTAATGGGAAATGGCGAGCCACCATGTTTTTAATAGGATTTGAATAAATCAACAGTACTAATTTTCTCCGTGTACACCACACTTCCAAACTGGAATACATTTTACTAATACGATTTCGTAAAAGCTCCTTAAAATAAAATAACTGAATAAACATATTAATATTTGACTAGATTACCAGTATTAGATCTACACTTCTTTTTGTAATACCATATCGCTTGCCATACAATTCCATGCAGACCTGTTACACCTAACAGATGATGTGTTATAAGTGTGGGCGTGGCGACAATGATACGCCGTGATCTGCCAGCCAGGCGATATTTGAAAATGATGCGACCCCCTTTTTTGCGGCTGTCAGTTGTAAGGGTGACAAATCCCGTATAAAGAAATGATATTTCATGGCAGCTCCCTAATTAATCTGACCACATCTCCAGCCATGGGAGAAAGAGATTAGCGTAGTGTGACACCTCAACATATATAATCTGCATAGGCCACTCCCAAGTCATCGTTGATGAGTATAGCGTAATGTGTCTTAGACTATACTCATCAACGCTTAAGCACGATACTATGGGCCGTCTGTTTAAAGGCTTGCTAGAGTATAAGTAATTGCTAAAGTTAAGTTTCCCCAAAATACGTTTTTACAACCAATTAAACTGTCATTTTTAAATTTAGCTCTCACTTTCCGAAAACCGCTATTAACTCCGCCTTTTTTTTCATTTGACAGTTCTGTTGGTGGAAAGATGAATTATTTATCATAAATAATATTGTAGAATATGGTGATAGTGATAATGATAATAAAATATGATAGTGACGATGAATTCCTTATTCAATATGTATTATAGCAAAAAACGAAAGCATTTCGACCACAAATAAAATGCTATATGAGAATTTTTGGGGTTTCTGTCGCGATGTTGTATGTCGAAAGATCTTGTCACGAGGTTTCGGTGGGAGAAGTAGAAAAAGGCAGACAATAATATATTTAATTTTGCTAACCTGATTGACTTTCAATTTTATCATAACCTTTTGTAAATTTATTATATTCAATTTCGCAAAGCAATAATAAGAATGAATTCAGGCATATTGCAGTTGAACTATGTTATCGATGCAGGCCCAGACCTCAAGCTTTTGCTTGTTGGTGCCCGAATTCATTGAATCTGACTACTTGTTGAATAGAATGAAAAGCTTTGAGCACTGCCGCCCGAGTACCAACTTTAAGGAATCATCTCTTTCAATTTGGTAATTTCTTTCGAAGAAAAACTGCCAGCCTTGTTCCCGTATGTTTAATAAGACCATGGCATAAACAAGTAGAATAACACACTTTCTTCTTCTTTATATTTTCAGCAAAATTCATTCAGACATATTTTTTTATCCTATGTTTCAGTAAATTGGTTGTCTATCACCAGAGATCAGAGATCAAATCGTCAAAATCGATCAAAAATGAGGCGTGTCTTTTCACAACATTTTGGATACACTAATCTGATAGTATTAATACCCTTGCGTCTGGACGATGTAGGCCCTCTGATTGGTCAAATTTAAATTGTCTGTTTCGGTTAAATTCCGCTAACTTGAAAATTAAGACACGATTTCATACTAAAATAGGATCACCAGATTTTTTTCAAAAACATCGTTTCTGCTCATATAATTTTTGGACAATGTCGAAGAAAATATGTTTTAGAAAGTTCACAATTCATTGGATTAATTACATTACAGTAAAAATTATCCACAATTACGTTTTATATATTTGACGTCTGTCAAGAATCAAACATTCCAAGGTTCCTTAAAAATGTCAATCCCTCCTTTACCGGCCGCTGGAGTAGTTTCGCTATTGGCCGACAGAGCGCATAAGAGCGATGTACAAATACGTACAATTTCATTTATTCAAACAACGGTTATTATTTACGTGAAACTACCGTTTTAGTACGCATTTACAAATAAAACAAACATTTGATTCAACTTATTGACAATAAACAACAACTCTTTGCATGTACGATTTTGAAAAATATTGATATTTAATATTATTTACGTAAATAATAATTTTGCACTATTTGACAGAACATCGACATGAAGTTAACAATACGCGGAAGTATAGGCACTGCCAACCCAATAAAATAACATGAAAGACAATCGGAAGATAGAAACGCTTCTTTGATTATAAAATTAGCCAACAAATCTCTAATCTGACATATGTATAATAAAACAATCATTTTGCCAGGTATATAATATATATATTAAGGTTTTATTCGGAATCGCTGGACAAGGATAGTACGAATTTTTTTTAAATAAAACCTTCGGATTTACCTTAATTAATATAAAAGGAGGGTAAGCTTCGGTTTATGGGTGAAATTCCTAAAAATTAAAACTAGTTATTTTTATACTAACTTTGGGCCGGGGAATCCGAATCTGGAAGAATTAGGTGGCGGCAAGCAATATTAACTGAATTACACGACTTTAAAATTTCGACGCACAAAAAATTTAACTGGCCATTTTGAACGCTTTCTGACAATAAAACTAGTTATCTTTATACTAACTTTGGGACGGGGAATCCGAATCCGAAAGAATTAGGTTGGGGCAAGCAATATAAACTGAAATATACGACTTAAAAATTTTAGATGCAAACAATATACAACGGCATTGCCGATGCGTTTTTTTGACAGTAAATCCATAGAAAAATAACCAAAGATATATAAAATTAAGTGTTGCTAGTAAGCAATAATATCAATAACGTAAAATAACATGTTATGTCGGGGGAGACGAAAATATATGCATTTTATATTTTAATTTTGCTAACATTATTTCATTTACGTAAAGTATTCAGATACATTTTATTCACTTTTGTATCACAAACCATGTTACACAAACCTAGCGTAGCCGCTAAACTACTTGAAAACTGGGATGTTTTCTTGCCTTGACGCGAGTAGGCGCTACGAAGGGGGCACTTTCTTTTCTATCACAAACCATGTTACACAAACCTAGCGTAGCCGCTAAACTACTTGAAAACTGGGATGTTTTCCTGCCTTGACGCGAGTAGGCGCTACGAAGGGGCACTTTCCTTTCTATCACAAACCATGTTACACAAA
Organism: Hesperophylax consimilis; assembly: GCF_061612785.1. Taxonomy (NCBI): domain Eukaryota; kingdom Metazoa; phylum Arthropoda; class Insecta; order Trichoptera; family Limnephilidae; genus Hesperophylax; species Hesperophylax consimilis. The sequence goes on from NC_142844.1 coordinate 11,654,513, forward strand.
CCTAGCGTAGCCGCTAAACTACTTGAAAACTGGGATGTTTTCTTGCCTTGACGCGAGTAGGCGCTAAGGGGGCACTTTCTTTTCTATCACAAACCATGTTACACAAACCTAGCGTAGCCGCTAAACTACTTGAAAACTGGGATGTTTTCCTGCCTTGACGCGAGTAGGCGCTACGAAGGGGGCACTTTCTTTTCTATCACAAACCATGTTACACAAACCTAGCGTAGCCGCTAAACTACTTGAAAACTGGGATGTTTTCTTGCCTTGACGCGAGTAGGCGCTACGAAGGGGGCACTTTCTTTTCTATCACAAACCATGTTACACAAACCTAGCGTAGCCGCTAAACTACTTGAAAACTGAAATACGTAAATACTTACGTAATTGAAATAATGTTAGCAAAATTAAAATATAAAATGCATATTTTTTCGTCTCCCCCGACATAAAAACTCACCTTTCGTGATAATAAACCTAAATCTAACTGTTTGAATATGAAATATTACTGAAATTATAAACATGTTATTTTACGTTATTGATATTATTGCTTACTAGCAACACTTAATTTTATATATCTTTGGTTATTTTTCTATGGATTTACTGTCAAAAAAACGCATCGGCAATGCCGTTGTATATTGTTTGCATCTAAAATTTTTAAGTCGTATATTTCAGTTTATATTGCTTGCCCCAACCTTATTCTTTCGGATTCGGATTCCCCGTCCCAAAGTTAGTATAAAGATAACTAGTTTTATTGTCAGAAAGCGTTCAAAATGGCCAGTTAAATTTTTTGTGCGTCGAAATTTTAAAGTCGTGTAATTCAGTTAATATTGCTTGCCGCCACCTAATTCTTCCAGATTCGGATTCCCCGGCCCAAAGTTAGTATAAAAATAACTAGTTTTAATTTTTAGGAATTTCACCCATAAACCGAATATATTCCTAAAAGGAATTTGAATGCATTTGATAATTTTTTAATTTTAGCATTTTAATTTTTAATTACGTAAAATTAAAATTCGCTTTCGTTGTATTGGATGACCTCCGGAATAATTTCTATTGATGACATTTTCTTTTTTTGGTATTCCTGATATGAGTGGCTAGAATGTTTACCATTTACTCTATGCAAATACTAGGTAGGTGGTACTATTTTAGCCAAGCTCGAAAAATAAAATAAAGATATTTTGGTTTCTTTTACAAGTAAGGAAATATTGAAAAAAACGTTAGGATAGGTTAGGTTGGGTTATGCTACGTTAGGTTAGGTTAGGTTGGATTAGAATAGTTCAAGTTAGTTTATAGGTTAGGTTAGATTAAGTTGGATTATTATAGGTTAGGTTGGATTTTTATAGGTTAGGATAGGTTATGTTAGGATTGGTTCGGTTAGGTTAGGTTGGGTTAGGTTAGATTGGATTATTATAAGTTAGGATAGGTTAGGATATAGGTTAGGTCAGGTTAGATTATTATAAGTTAGGATAGGATATAGGTTAGGTTGGATTATTATAGGTTAGGGTAGGACATAGGTTAGGTTGGATTATTATAGGTTAGGCTGGATTATTATAGGTTAGGTTAGGTTATTATAGGTGAGGTTAAATAAAATAATAATGATAATAATAACCAAATAAATCATTTGTGCTTTTTAGAAAGGCACTATTTTGCCGGAATATTGTATTACATTATATTTTTTTAATTTACGTTTTACAATTGTCTCTAGCCGCTCATTTCAGGAATACCGACAAAAGAAAATGTTATTTATTTATTTATTTATTTATTTATTTATTTACACATATACGGCACAACACGTGCCATTAACATAATTGACATACTTATAATAGTACAACAACATAAAGAATAACAGTATAATGTTAGTAAAATTTAAGAAAATAGGTAAAAAATAAGGTAATAAGTAGTGTATAAAAACTATAATGTATAAAAGTAAATTGTTAAGTGAATAGTTTAAAATATAAAGTATTAAAGTACAAACCATAATTTATTAGGAAAAAGTATAAATAAAAATAAAAATTTAAAGATTGAAATAAAATCAACAGAAATTATTCAGGCTGTCATCCCATACAGCGAAACCGAATTTTCATTTTACGTTATTAAAAATTAAAAAGCTAAAATTAAAAATTTCCCAAATGCTGTTCGATTCCTTTTATAGTAATTAAGGTAAATCAGAAGGTATTATTAAAAAATATTTCGTATTTTCCGTGTCCAGCGATTCCGAATATTTACCTATATTAATTTACCTTTAGCCATTTAGGCAATTATTCGGGAAAGGTAAAGTTTTACCCGAACAACTGTCATTCATATTATGCCTAAACTCCTTCCTGTTCCATGTTTTAACAATATATACTCACCCTCTCTCTGTGAATGACCTAATATCTACCTATTAAATGAAACTTTTGTTAGTATCACTTAAACTGGGCGAAGCCCAACCAAGAGCCGCCCGAAGGGCCTAGCAGAAAAAAAAAGAAGCGGGTTTTTAACTGCTAGTAACTATTACTTTAGCAAAAGTATACTTGAAATAGCGGTTGGTTCTATTTAAAATCTGTGTTATTATAACTTGCAGTTATAGGAACAAGTTCCTAACAGAGCACCTGACCGGACATCAGAAGGCATGGGTTCAATTCCCGTTGGCGGCATTTATTTTTACTCAGGAGATATTTTCAATTTTTATTGATATTTCAGGCGACTAATTATTGCTTTTAATTATTTGTTATCCTTTATGCTATGCATAAAACCTTGTCTTATAAATATAAGTTTATCATTAAAAAATAATAATATTGCAACGTATTAGAATGAATCATGTATTAGCTGATCATGAAATAGTTTGCTTTCTCTGCGACGCGAAAAAAACCTTAAATGTACACTTTTATTTCGAAAATAATAAAATGTTTGGCTCTATTTTGACTGCCAGTATGCACCTAAACTTTTGCACTGCTAACAAATTTCAGTAAACATCTCTGGCATATTATATGGTAAAACCAAACGCCTTCCAATGATTCAACTCAGCCCCTTGCACACAAGGCCATTTTTTTATTCTGTGCCCCAGATTTACTGTTTTTTGGTATGTTTAAACGAATCAAAAACGAGCCGGAATATGTCCGGTGAGGATTTTGAGTTTTCTAAAAGTAACCTTCAGTATTAAGCGAACAATATCGAAGCTTTGTGCCTATATCAGGTTCGTAAGTATGTAAACATGTTATGATCTTTAAAGTAACTATCTATTTATATTCATTTCACGTTTTATAATTATATTTCGGTATTACCGAAAGATGTTTATTTTTCAGAGCCGCATATTCAAAGTTACCTCCGAAATATATAGCACAAAAAACAGTGTGCTGAAGAAGCAATGACTCTCGACCAGAGAGTTCTGTCTACACGAAATTTGCAAAGTTTTTTAGCGGAAATTTATAAATTAAATCAGCTATTTCAAAAATGCCAGGCGCCAATTTATTTGTTTTATTTTTTTTTTTTTTTTTATTATTAAAAGAAAGACAAACATTCCCAGGTTACGAATAACCCAACAATGTTTGAAAATCTCCTACTACCACCACAGAAAGCCGAAAATGTTGCTTGTGTTGTGATGGAGGACTTAGCCAGCCGAGGAATCGAACACGCGACGCTCGGGTGAGACCCAAGCGCTATGCCCACTCAACCACTGACCGGTCAATTAAATTAAAGTAAATTTTAATTTAAATTCGTTATTAGTGAAAGGTGTATCGAACATGAAAGCACGATTTTATCACATTTAATATTTTAAATTTGACCAGTTGAAAATTGCACCAAAATTATCGGTTACTAGGTGATTCAAGCCGGAAAAAAAAAGAATATTAAACACCTGACGTTGACTTATACAAACACCTGCGTTTAGAACAGTAGACAAGTTTTTTTGTTTGAAGTTATTGATGTCACAAGAACGCTTGTTGGAAAAATTATAAATACCCAGTTAAAACAAAATATTGGGTCAGTCAAGTTTAAAAATTACCACGAGTGGACGGAACACCTCCAGATAAATTGCGATCTGTTAATAATAATTAAAAAATATAAATTCCTGAGTGTCAACTTAAATCTGTAGTCGCTTCTGTTCCTCCATCACGGCACAATCATTTTAAAGATTACAACTATTTGCAACGAGCTGTTTACGGCCGGCACTCTGCTAGAGCTGCCCTGAGCCAGACGCATCTGTCATCATTACAATAATGGGGCGTCTCCGTGTGCCGGCTCTTATAATCAAATGACCATGCCACCGTTGAATTCCTGCGACTGAACTGCCCATTGATGCTTAAAACCTAGAGGCTGGCCAATTCTTCCTGGCTACCGACTGAATTAGCTATTGATGCTGAAAACCTAGAGGCTGGCCAATTCTTAATGGCTACCGACTGAATTAGCCATTGATGCTGACAACCTAGAGGCCGGCAAATTCTTCTTGGCTAACGACTGAATTAGCCGTTGATACCGAAAACCTAAAGGCTGGTCAATTCTTCCTGGCTACTGACTGAACCAGCACTGATGCTGACAACCTAGAGGCTGGCAAATTCTTCCTGCCTACCGACTGAATTAGCCATTGATGCTAACAACCTAGAGGCTGGTCGATTCCAGCTGGCTACCAATTGAATTGGCCACTGCTGCAGCAGTCGCCTACGCCATTTGCTGTATCGTATGGCGCGGTGATGCACAATGTGTTCCAATCTAAAATTATCCCTGAAAGATTTCCGACTGTCTCAGTTTTCTATCTGTGTATTTAAACCCAGTTGTATTGAAATACATATAACTATTTCTTGTGAATTGGGTTGGCTGTAAAAAATAGGAAGTACTTATAAGCTACACCCCTTTGTACGTTCTGTATACCAGTACAATGCTTGTAATTAAAATGTGGATCGATTGAATCGTCTTTCTTTTATGATCGTTTGGATAGAACACCTCACGGTGTTTTACTTAAATCATTACCCCGGTTGAGGGCTGATGTGTGCCGGTGCTTATTATTTACAGTATTTTCTTGTGCAGACAAATACGTCCGTACAAAAGGTAAAACGTCGAATTGTAATATTTAATCATAGAAGACAATATTAATCACTCTCAAACAGAAAAGACAGAAAAAATACCTTCCCCGTTTTCTCAAAAAAATTTGGAAAAGAGTTTTAGCTTTTATTTTTTATATTTTTGTGGTTGAAATCACGACTAGCTCTATATTCCACATTGCAGAACGGACGTTCTGGCCCAGCAAAGCATGATAAGAGGTTTGGTGCTGCTAAATGAAATATCTAGGTTTCAAGTGTCATTTCGGATTGTATTCAGTAAGAAATATTATATAAAATTGAAATAAACAATAATTTAATTTTGCAATATTATTTTGAAATGTAATTTCTTAATAAAATATTACATGCATATGTTGATACTTTGAATGTGTCCTTAATTTTTCCGATTTTACTGTCCGGGTTAAATCTTCCCCATAGGAAAAACTAAACCCTTCTACACACTTTTCCACAAATGATCATCTAGTCAATCAAAATTATCTAAGTGCATTATATAAGCCAAATAAATACAAAACAATACAAGAACAACACGTCAACTCACCAGAGATCAAATGGAAAAATAATTCACCGACTCCAGATATTTTCATATCAGAGGGTTCGGCTCGGTAGAACTCCTAACATAGCCTATAAATCTTACTCCTCAGCATAAATATTTAAAAAATCTTTCGTTATCCTACATGTATTTAAAATGACTGATTTTTGCATTTTTATACATAATTTTTTTGATAGATCTAATACGCCTAAATTTTTAACGAGAGAGCTAGGTATAATGCCAGTAGCCGAAATAACAAATAATAATATTTTTATAGTCTGAGAATGACAAATTATTTTTATCTCATTTTCTAAATCTGGGTATTTTCTTATTTTAGCATCAACAGATTTTTGAATATTACGGGAATTTGGAATAGCGACATCAATGATATAAGTTTTTTTTTCTTGTTGCATTATTATTTCATGTTTTCTTGTTGATGCCTTTAAAGTTATTGTTAAATTATTATTTTTCTCGTTTACCAAATATTTTATTCTCAAAAGATGTTTGTACATAATTATCCTTTGCAGAAACCTTTAGAAATCGATTTACAAAACGTAATGATGCCGTACTTTCCTAGAAAATTTTACAAAAATAAATTTAATCTATTTTATAAACAATAAGAAAATTGAGAAACTGCTGACATTAAGAATATATTTTTCTTCATTTACCTTCATGTTAGTTTTCCCAAAGATTGTATTATTGAAAATTATACACACGTTTCTAAAATAAAAGACTATTTTGTGATGCAGACTAAACAGATAAATGTTCATATGAAGCAAATTCAAAGGATATTTCAAGGAGTCGAAGGTCTTCAAGTTGAGCACTGAAGCGAACAGAGATAGGAGAAACGTGCGAAACACCACCGGGAAAAATATAAAGCTTCAATGTTACTCAACAAGAATACAATGAAAAAGGAAAATTCTCTTTTTCAAAATTTTTTTGGGTCCCTCTGAGATTGTTGAACACACAAAATATTGATTTTTCCAATTTAAATGACAAGAACCACACGTTTTTTAATGACGTCGAAAGCCTAAACTAGCGTTTTGTCTTCTAGAAAAGTGCAAATATGTTTACGAATTGAATTTTTTTGTGGGGTTTATATTTTCTGACCATTAGTTGCTAACCGGTTTCACTTGATCTTCAGCATTTTTTTCCTTAAAAACCACAGTGAAAATGATGTTACAATTTTTTCACTGAAATATTATCGAAACTTAAAAATTTGGGATAGAAATGATTTTGACAGGTGAAATTATCCACTGAAAAACGTTTTCAAGAAACTAAAACCATTTCAATGTGTTATACTTTGGTTCTAAGTGGATGAGCTTTGAGTATTATAAATGAAGGTTAGCGAATAATAACAGGGTGTATGTATTCTATTTACAATGTTCATCTTCGCACTAATTACTTATAGGAAGGTTACTGGTAAAAATATACAATAAAAAACAGACATATGCTATCTCTTTCATGTACGAAAGTCTATTTCATACATTTAAACATACGATCAATACATTTTATGAGAATATCGCATTATATTTGGTTGAACATGAGTTCAGTAAACTCACAATAATGATTACTTTTACCATTACAATGTCCTCGTTAAAAGTAAATAAATTTCTTCAAAAAATATTTTATCTGACTTGAAATTACGCAGTGTTATGAAGTCATTATAAAATACGCCACTACGAACCTTGGTAATGGTGTTGAAATTAGTTTTCTACACCCAAAATTTCATATATTACTTTCCCGGTATAATAATGAAACATAAAACACGATTTTTTGGAATTGCAATGAGGCATGCCACGATACACTTACACCAGGAGATTGTTTGAATGTTATTCTGGTAACCCTTGACGTATAATTTAGAATAATGTTTTTATTAATATTTGTGAGTGCTACGCCCCTACGTGCAAAGAATATGGCGTTATGACATTTTAACGTGAGTTGCAACCGTGTACAAAGCAGGCATACTAAATTAAGCATAAGAATGTTTTCGCGGAATACAAATATGTGAGACATTCTTCAAAATTTGAAACAAGGTAGTGTAGAAAACATTAAAAAGACGCATCTTAGCGCAAAAGTATATTATTTTAATGTATGCGTTTCAATAATATGTCATTTATGTAGTTTTATTATAGTCTTTAAAAAATCTTTGAAAAATCCATCAGGGCCTACTATTTTACACGTCTGATGAAAAAACTTGAATAAATAGGTCACTTTTGAAAAATGAATTATCAAGTCGCACGGACAACTCAAATTTGTCAAGAATTTTTATTTCTGTACAAAAAACAGTTTGCGTAGGTACATCAATCATGTTAATGTTCGTTTACATACTTTCCCCCATATGACCACTGCTATGAATCTTTCATTTAAAGCACATTTTTACCTGCCGAGTTTCACCTACGTATTTGCATAGTTTTATTTTCTTTGGTGAGTCGCTCATAAAACGAGGAAGCTCGAAAAAACAGCCCAGTTGCCACGCAGTGTAGGATTTTAGGACTCATATCAATTTAATTCAAACTGGCTAATTGATGATTAGAAAATTCAATTAAGGAATTTGACGTTGCCAATGTGAAAAAGGCCATAAAATTTCCAGCTCGCGTGTAATTTATTTAAGACAGCTTGAATAACCTGCCCTCTTCAATAATACGTCTCCGGACATAACTGCCGAAGACAGTCATTATTTCAACTCCCCGTTTTAAGAAACAATGTACGTTTCATTTTAATAAGTAGCTGTATTTAATTACAATTAGGTTTTTAGGGGATTCAATCGAAAGATTTTATTAATTTATCTACCGGGGCTGTATAGTTTGTCTATGAGATGTTTATTAAAGTCTTGTTTTAATTTGGACTACTCAAGCGTTTTGCATTTTGTCTATCTGTACATTTGTTTGTTAGGTTCGGGCTCCGGTTCGAGATGGTGGCCGTTTTAACCTGTCGTGCGCCTTAGTAGGAGAAAGCTATTCTGGCAAGGATACATAATATGATAGATTATAAATATACTATTGAAACTATCCGGTAAGTTGGTACAATTTAGAAAAACAAAATTTTGCTAAAAAACAAGTGGGTTATTGCCAAACAAGAATCACACGATGGGTTCAGGGTTGCTTAAAGATTCATAATTCGTATTTATTTATTAAGTTGGTAGGTATGTATTTAAGTAGCTACTTAAAAATCTCATTATCTAAGTGAACATTTTGGTTTTAATTTAAAATAAAAGGAAATCAGAAAAATATTTTTTTGAACGCAAGTTGACTATTATTGACAAGTTTATGAGTTCATTTAAGGCGATGCACTACGTCGTGTAATGTTTTGAATCGAGCCGCCATCAATAACACGCCTTACGTAGATGGCAATAAGGCTTAAATTCCCGCTTAATACCATCCACCTGTTGTGATTTATGCAGGAAAAAAACATGGTCAAAAAGAGCCTTTTATTTTATTTTGTGGAAGTTCAGGCACAAATATTACAAAGTTTTTCGATCATTTTAAAAATAAGTTAATTTGCCATACTGTACAATAAAACCATAAACGAAAATGGGTTCGTTAGTAGGAGATTTTTAACTTTATAGCAGTTTTCATATGCCTTATACATTATTTTTTTTCGGCTTATAAAAAGACTTATCTAAAAAATACTCGATTATTTCAGAGGCCAATATGTATTCAACTCGCAGTATTTAATTAAAGCATCTGAAACATTTCTAGGCGACCAATTTTTTAAACCAAAAACACATGATTTAGCATTACTACGTAGTGCATCGCCTTAACAATAAAAATAAAGTGTTAGTGTAACTTTAATGCCACGGCGTCGCCAATTTTTTTCACTCTGTCGACACTTTTTATAACTAGTCATTTACTGAGACAAGCTTAATCTAGTTGTTTGGCTTCCTTAAATTGGTTGTTCGCTCAGTCGTCATCTTTCCGTTGTAAAGTGCGTTTGAATAGTGTTGAGCCAAAAGCTCAGCTCAACAGTTGATCAGTAGGATTGGGATCAACGGCCGTTAATCTTTTATTAATTTACTATAATAATTACATTTTTAGAGAAAATAGTATTTTCATTATGCTGCAGACACATTTTTAAAACTTAAACAAAAATCGTTTATGTTCTTTTTAAAAGCGTTAATTAGTAAATAAAATATTGCAGTGTAAACAAGCTCATTGGCTTTATTTCGATTTCTTTGAATCATCAAATTGTTTAAAAGAATTATTTCTGAAAAAATACTTGAAAAATAATGAGAATGCAGAAATAATTGCATCTTTGTGAAATACACATCGGAATATTTTATTTGTGCGACGCGTGCTTGAATTATAAAGCCATTAAATTATGATAATTCCGTGGAGCGTTTCCTTTTCCGTGAGGGAGAGGAAAAAACAAAGGTAGAAGGCATTAAGGATTCCGGGAACACACCCTTGTGAAATGTTTACCTCTACACTTTCCTGTGACCGGACAAATTTGTACCTCTTACGGCAGAGGAACGGGCGCCCTCGTTTTATTTTAAGTACCTCCGAAAAAGTGGAAATACGTGCCACCGTCGAATGCCGATACTGGGATCTTGCTCCACGTGTGGAAGAAGACTTTACTACCCCTAGTAAAAAGGTAACACTCCTCAATACTTAAAAATTACATCACACGTAATCGAGACCTACCCTTTTAAAATATATTTCCGTCGGATCAACCAGACTTGAGTACACTTTGAGTACTGACTCTACTGCACATGGGAAAAGGCTATTCTCTTTAATACTTATCTTTTATAATGTATATTAGTATTTTCCGAACAAAACCATTCATACTTACGAGCATCGCCGCGTACATACATAGTAAATTTGTATCCCATAATCTCAATACTCATTCATTTAGTACTCAAAGGATTGTTATTCATGTTGCATATTTAACTAAATTAATGCCCCACGTAATAATCATTGCTACATTTAAAACCCTCCTTGGTGATTGATCAATATTTAAAAGTCACAAAATAAAGAGAAAACTCATTGTTTAAAAATTTGGTAACCGTTTTATCGAAAGAGGAATTTCCGGAATCTATATTTTGATCAAACTTTGTCGATTCATTTTTAAAACAATTAAAAAACAAAGATTTTCAAATGCCTATAATAATAAAATATTAGCACATTAATTTGGCCTCGATTAATTTGGCCTCGTCATAATATCTATCCAAAACATCTAAAAAATATCGAAACGAACAAACTTCAAATAATTTAAAATAATTATTATTACGTATATTGTTATTTTGCGGCGTGAGCGTTTGCGTGTTCACGCAAATACAGCCTAAATATGTAAGTAAGATGTCGGTCCATTTGAAGGCTGTGCACATCCCTTCAGTGGCCAATGAAATATCCTCCGACCCGCCGTTAGTTGGAGATAAGTGATGCTTGCAAAATTTAATTTCCTCCTCTACACCCCTAAACCAACCAACCAACACAGTAGGGTAGAACATTGCCTTGTTGGGCTCTCAAACTAGGATAAATAGATATTTCGACTTCGAGTTTGGCACACCGCAACTTTGTTCCTTTTGCATAAATAGTAATAAATGTATCGTGTGTAATCTATTTCACGTCGGAGAGCGTGAAATAGATTGGCAAAGGAATGGAACTTTTATAATTTATAAACTAGTATTTCTGTTAACACTAGACTTTGTTTCCTAAAAATCATGTTTCTAAATTTCTCTGATAATAAATCAAAATCAAAATTGTCTCTTAAATCATAAGATTTGTCAGTGGGTGCTTAAATAACTACACACTTCTATTAAATAACGTTACAATTATAACAAAGCTAGCCATCGAGTCAAAGTAAAGATTGTTTAAATATTAAAGTGGATGCAGCAGATTTCGAAAACGTAACGCACTTACAAATTTACAGACAGAAAAATGCAAAACGGTCGAAATATAATAGAGCTTTGCTACGCTCGGTCTATCAAAAATAACCGTTCTTTTTTAATGTTTTTTTTTTTACTGGGAATGTGTTTTATGTAGTATTCAAATATTTAAAAAAATATTTTTGTGTATTATTTTCTTCGCTAACCGCTTACAAAACAATAATTATTCATTACAGTATATGATGTCTGCGTATGAACAATATGTTAATAATTTTCGTTTAAAACTCATGATTATTAAATCAACCATTAGTTGGAAAAAAACATGCAAAACATCGTTTCAGGTCATAACAACAGAAATTTATTTCCACATTTCTACGAAAAAATGTTTTTTTGTTTAACTATATCAAAGAGAATAATAATTCGTCATTTACATACGGAATACAAATATTTTATTTTGCTCTACCTACTTATGCATGAACTCCCTCTAAGCTTATGCTATCTTTGAAATGCTGTGTGGAGGGTGTTTTAAAAGTAATTTATTCTTGAAAAAATCCATATAATAGGAGAGAGAAAATACAGAAGCTGGAAAATCGTCCCAAAGCTGAGCCGTTGATCTCATGAACAAGTCGTAGAAACGACCATTAAAAAAAACCCCTGCTATAAATTTATTTAGCCGTGTTTGGTGAAAAGCCAACTTAGCCCATGGCCTTGTACCTCAAAGGGAGGAATGCATTCAAACGAGTGCCAGGAGTGCCTGGACACACTAACTCGCCCCTCTCCTCTTTGTGAAAAAAAAAATGGAAATGGCTACTCGACTCATTGACCCCCTGATTCCTACCCCCCCCCCCTTTATACATTTTTCCTTCCCAGAACTTCCACTCCTTTCTTTCCCTAACAAGACCCCCACACAGCATCCGTAAAGATGACTTCCGGTCGGAGGGATTTTTTTTCCTCAGAGCCTCCTGTGTAGAGCTGATGAAAAATGGGGAAAATATTTCCATTGGCCCCAGGTGGTGGGAGCCTTGTACGGTATTCATATTTATTAAAAAAATTATATATTAATCTACAGTTTGCAGTAAACATTCGGGTTTGTGATACCAGCGTGAAGACACGTAGAAAAAATAAGAGCTTTTTGTTTCACGAGTTATAATTCACTACGGTAAAGGGTTCACCATTTTTTTGAACCTTCCAAAAATTAGGTACATTATGTTGTGTTTCAGAGATCGATTGCACTCACAAGAAATAACAATAAACACAGATATTAGAAGCACTTGATCTCAGTGTCATAAACATATCCAACAAGCCACTACAAATACAGCATTTGGCAAAAAAAACTGCCTATATTATGGTACTCAACTCTACAATAAAATCTCACTTTCATTCAAAACTCAAAACAATATTTGAACATTTAAATCTCAAATAAAAAGATGGATTCAAAACATAGGGATATCAGAAGTAGATAATACACTGACACTAAATACAAACTGAAACTGAAACCTCTTAACTGAACAAAAAAATGTAGAATATTCATAATAATTTCAGAAAAAAACTATTTCACAATTTTTATAATATGCAAATGATATCCTCACAGGATATCCCAGTGAGAATATCATTATATCTATTTGTTAAAAAAAGACGATAATAAAAAAACACTATTTATAATTACTCTATATAATCCATACTACTTAATTTTAATAATATATTCACGAAGTCCTTTACACAGGAGATCAGAGTGAGGATATCATTATACCTATTTGTTACAAAAAAATACGAAAGTAAAAAAACTATAAGCTCTGGCTTTCTCATTCAAAATTTAGGCGTATTAAATCTGCCAAAGAATTTATATTTAAAATCAGTCATTTTAAATATATGTGGGATTACGAAAGGTTTTTTAAATATTTATATTAAGGGATCAGTAGGATTTATAGGTCCAATTAGGAATTCTACTGAGCCGAACCGTCTGATATGAAAATATCTGGAGTCGGTGAATTATTTTCCCATTTGATCTCTGGTGAGTTGAAGTGTTGTTCTTGTATTATTTGTATTTATTATGCTTATATAATGCACTTGCTTAATGTGGATTGACTAGATGATCATTTGTAGAAAAGTGTGTGGAAGGGTTTAATTTTTTCCTTTGGGGAAGATTTCACCAGGACATAGAGTCGGAAAATTATTACGCTTGCTCTCTCTGGTAAAACTCATCGCAGAACAATAAGTTGATATTGAACGAATATTGAACACAATATTGAACGAACCAGATACTAACAAAACAAAGATGAGTAAAAATTATTAAACGATATTATTTCAACTTTCTTAGGTTTTATGTTTTTTGCGGTTAGTTCAACATTTTTGCATTTTTGAGGAATTTTGTCAACACTTCAAGATTAGGTACTCAACAAATGACAATAAGTTAAGAATGTGAATTTTAAAAATAAAAATAATTTCCATATTTAAATTTACTTGCAAGGGTGATGCACATCAAATCCTGGTTATAGAACAAATCGGTTTTGATAGATTCATGCTTATCTGAATGAATCGTTGTAAGGTTTTTTTTTTCAAGACCCGAACAAAACAACATTACACATTTTTATAAGATTCTTATTATCACTCGATTCCCGTGAATTTAAGGTGAAATGTAATTTCCAAACATAAAAAAGTTGGGAACCTTTCTATTATATTTTTTTAATTTATCGGTGAACAGTTGCGACGAAAGCGTTAACATCAAACCGTTTGATGAGAAAGCGTTTCTTTGCATCGATTTTACTGACGGCTAATCACGGACGGGCGGAAGCGTTTCGGCAACGGTTTACGGTCGGACACTCGCGGACGGGCTGGTAACGGTTTAGCGAGAAAGCGTTTAAATAAAAAGCGTTTCTTTGCATCGGCTTATGGGCGGCAAATCGCGGGCTGGTGGAAGCGTTCTTTGCACCGGTTTACGGGCGACAGTTGTGGACGGGTGGATAACCGTAACCGATAAGCGTTTAATGTGAAAACGTTTAAAGAGTAAGCGTTTCTTTGCAATCCTTTTGTGCTCTATTGGAATCATTTTGCGCGGGCTTAATGCAGGTCTAGTTCCACGTTTTTTTCAAACGGTTATCCCAAAACTTTTGCGACCGTTTCTCAACAGCTTAAGAAAAAACTGTTTCACCTTATTTTACTAATTTGAACTGAGTCAGCAGTTGTATACTTTTAAAGTACATGTGAGTCCTGTACAGTAACTGTTTAAAGTACGTAGCTCTTCACGAATAAAAATTAGTATGGCTGATTTATTAAAATCCTGTTCGACAAATGATGGTGGGTCATCTCCTAATAAAATATAAGAATATATCGGAACATGTGTTCATGCAGCTGCGCTAATCCTGATTAATTAGCAATATTTTATATCAGTAAGTTTTTTCCGTATGATAGGCTAACTTGACTATGGCTTAGATGGAGCCTACGTACCTTAGCTGTTGGTTAGAATTACACTTAGCATATCAAGGCAAGGCATTTTGGGAAAATTTCACACTACACGATAATATTTTTTTTATTTCGAGAAATGCGATACCTTAAAGACACGATAGCAAATCTTTCTCTTTGAATTAAAAGGTGTCAGCCAAGCGAAAAATTTACAAGTTGCAAACTAGTATCACTTTTGTTCTGTCGTGATTTCCAATTATTGAAAAAAAAACAAAACTGAAAATCTCGAAAACAATTAAGTCATTACAACAAATTATGGAAAACAATGTAAAGTCGCATTCCCACCGTGAATTTTTTGTAAGTTGGGGTAAGTGTTAGCAATATCTATGATCGGTGATAAACTTACACGCCTACAAACACGCCAAGCTACAATTAACTCAGCAAAACTAAAAATTTGTTTCTCAGAATATTCCGATTTTGAACTGCAGATGTTTATCAAGGCACCTGCCGATCCACTTGGGCACGAACAGCAAAAATATATGGGACTAATCTTCTAAAATTCAAATAAAACTAATATATAATACATGCTGGCCTAATTGGTCAGATTTTTTTGGTCTAAGGCATTTCGGGTTTTATTTGAGACGCCACTTGACTAATATTCGTAAATAATGCATTGATCGCATTTTTCCAAGGTCATTTATGTAGTACTAATAAAAATGCTTGGCTTATTTGTAAAACTCTATTTGTAGACGCCAAGGCGTCTTAAAAAGCTAGACAACTGTTATGAACTATATTTAATTAACTTGTAAAATACATAATTACTTTAATTATCAATTAATTTATATTAAAACGATTACATATTTGTGTGGATAATCTCTTCCAAAATGTGTTAAGAAACTAAAAGATAACTTTTTACTTTATTGAAAAACATCTTTAACAATGTCTTGAACCAGCATTAAAGCTCTTACAAATTAACATTTGCAACCAAAATTGGAGTTTTAGATTTGTTAGATAAAAATCGACGGTATAAAATTATGAAATATTTGATCTGATTTTACACAAAAGCGTAATAACTGATTTTTTTAATACCAAATTTATAACAAACGTTCATGGGCTATCTCTCAAATAAAGCTTAACTTTATGATCTTTTTAAAGAAATCATGTTCTATAGAGGAGGTAGGTATGGGTACCACCGCCCCAAGAACTAGTTATAAAATAACCAACACACCTGCCACCCCTGTCACTACAAGTGGTTCGCTACGTTTGGTGATGTCAGGTTCATGGGGTGAGGTTTGTCTAGGTCATGGCGGCAGAAATTTTTTTCTTCCTCAAGGCCTCTTGTGTGGAGCTAATGTAAAAAAATAAGTCTTTAGATGCTAGTTATATACAATACTAATAAATAAAATTGTTGATACTATTTGATAATCAAAACAAAAAGATCACTTGAACAATTACAAAACTGATCTTCAATAGTATTAAACTTGCATAACTTCAAAAATCTTTAAAAATAACAAAAATAACCAAAAAAATTCACCTCACCAAGAGATAATAATACAGGGTTTTCCAATAAGAGGTGTTATTTTGATATTCAATCGTAAAAGATCAATGGTTTCGTTACTTGTGTGGCACGTAGCGCCGTTTTATTGAATGTAAACGTTGTCCAGATCAAAACCATCTAATTCCGGCCATAGAAAATCATTAATCATCTCTCGATAGAGCAATCTATTCACCGTTACTGTTGCTCCAGCCTCATTTTCGAAAAAGTAAGGTCCAATGACTCCGCCGGACCATAAACCGCAGCAAACAGTCACACGTTGAGGATAGAGAGGCTTTTCAACAATAACTCTTGGGTTTTTGGAGCCCCAGATGCGACAATTTTGCTTGTTGACGAAGCCGCCGAGGTGGAAATGGGCCTCATCACTCAAGATGATTTGCATTTGATTCACTCAAGTGAATTTTAATAATTTCAATTCATTGTTGAAGCGTGTATTGTTCCATTTTTATTAATAGCGTAGTTTCTACTTGTCAAATGTCAAAAAATGACAGCTTCAAAAGTAACACCTACCGAAATAGCGTGCTATTTAAAATAACACCTCTTATTAGTAAACCCTGTACTAGTAACATTTATTTGTTTTCCGTCTAACAGTAATTGAAGTAAGAAAGATCTTAAATAAATTTTGTACTATACGAGTACTATCAAACTTCCATTATATTGCAAGGAGGTATTTTTACCTTGGCGTTTGTGAATATTAGCGTAGCAAATATAATTATAGAAATACGGTGGCTCTCGAAGCTAAGCGCTCCACCGGTGCAAAGGGGATATACACACCGCAGCGGGAAATCAATAACAGAGCTTGAATTGTTAATTCGTTAAGTACGCTGATGAAATCCATCGTTGTGCACGGATAATTCTGTATTATCAATAATCATTGCAGAAATCCGAAATTGAATGGTTAATATTAGAACAAAAAGTAAAGGAGTACAAATTTATAGTAAATTATTCAATCAAAATATTTGTAATGGTTTGTCAAATAAATAAATGCTTTTTTTAAAAAGAAAAATCTTGTTTCCTATTCAGTTTGAAATTGAGGTGAGCAAATTCAATAAAATATTGTGTTTTCTTCATAAATCTATGGGTATTACAAGAATTAGAGTTAACAATTATTGGCTTACAAAAAATAAATAGTTTTTCTACATGAATGGGCCGTTTTGACCGCTAGGTGCCGCACTATGAAAGACGGTCCCATCAGGTTGGAAGAACATCTTTTTTTTTTAATTAACTCCACACAGGAGGCCCCGAGGAAAACGAATTCCCTTAGGGCATCATCTCTGGGGATGCTGAGTGGAGGGTTTTTTTGAGGAAAGGAAGGATTGAACTTGGGTCTTGAAGAGACCCATATTGTAGAAAGGAGAAAGCCCAGAGACTGGAAAATTGTTCCATAGCCAAGCTATTGAACTCAAGAATGAGTTGTAGAAACCACCCGTTCTCATGTGACAAATTTCAATCGTGTACAAAGCGCGCGTTTGGCGTGTTTCACGATTATGCACTGGGGCCGAAGGCATCAGTGATGCTAGTTCCTCGGAGCATCTTCCATTTTAATACCGGTAGAACAAGAACAGCATACCTACATGATGTTTGTGCTCTAAAGATTGCAATCCGCCTGTCAAGATAGGTTATTCTATCAAAAGGACCGCCAGTTTCTGCACAGAGTCTAGTAGCAGAGATTTTTTCAGGTATGTTGGTGCTCCGGACCAGAGGTGGCTGCCAAATTCAATTGTGGGGCACACTTGCAATTTGAACAGGGTTAGCAGTTGTGTACTATTAAAGTAAATGCAGGCCCTGTACAGTACAGCCAGCTTCTGTGAGGCTAGCTTGACTCTGGTTTCGATGGAGCCTCCGTTCCTGAGCTGTTCACTTAGGACAGGCTGATTCAGAGAATTTGAACAATTCTTCAAATTGAAAAGTTAATTTTAAAGCTCTGTGAAAGATTTTTCAAGTTCTGTTATTATTTAAGTTCTGTCGAGCAACTAGTCTATAATGATTTAATAACAGAACTTGAACAGGACTTTCACAGAACCCGAAAATGAACGTTGAAATTGCTGTTGTTACATTAAGCATATCAATGAAATATTGAGGAAATTGCTTCCTTGAAAGGAGTCATTTCGATCTCTTTTAGACGTAATCAGACATGATTGGGTATTTGAAACATTAAATTAGACTTGGTTATTCTTACCCCAAGGGGAAAGCTTCTCGAGGTAACCGTCTATTCTCTGCTTCAAAGCCCTCCGAGCTGTTGGAGTTTGTGTATGCTTTAGGGGTTTGTCAAACATAAAACTATCATGGGCTGTGAATCATAACAGTGAATTGATGCACACGACAAAAGGTCATCGATGTGCAAAAAAAACAAAGTCGGAGACAGAATCGATCCTTGTTGGACGCCAGCATTTATTGAGTACAAGGAAGAGGTCGGCAATCCACGTACACGATGATGCGGGAAGTCCGTCATAAGGCAGTTTGGTGACAAATCCTTGGTGCCAAAGCCAGTCATCGAGGCACCGCCCCCAAACATGCGTCGCATACGCGAGAAGATCACCGCACGACCGGTTCCGCCTGAATCCGTATTGACGGTCGTTAATAATTTTGTTCTTCTCGAGATATATCAGCAGTTTATCGTTGATAATACGTTCCATCACCTTGGATAGAATAGATGTGGTCACTATGGGGCAGCAAAATTTTACGTAGAATGCTCTACAAAGTTGTCATTGGGAATGTATCTTGTCAGTATATTATTTCTTCTTTTTCGCCGTTACAAATATGTTCAGAGAAATATTTCAGAGAGCTATGTATTATTTCATATTATGCAAGTCTGGCAGTACCAGCCAATACTTTACTTTTAGATGGAACAATACCTACTAACTACTATTGATAATTGATAAAAAAGGGTGTACCTAGTTTCTTCAATATTTACCTTGACAAAAGCAGATAAGTAATAAACAGATGGAAATTTTATAGAATTATTAATTTCGGAGTTCATTATAGAGTTCTTCTGCTGGAATATTTGAAACTATGTTGATAGATATCTTAAAAATATTTCGGCTTCGGTAAAATTTTCACTGTGGGGTTGCCAATACATTTGTGTCGAAATTCCCACAATAAATTATCAAATTTCCCAGAAGTTCCTTTACCTTCAAAATGTGTCAAAATTCTATTGAAATTAACATTTGTTATTAAGTCTTTTTTGCATTTTATCTTTAGTTCAGGCTTAAAAAATACAAATCTTTTTAAAAGTTTGCTGCGAAAAAAAACGAAAATATAGTACATTCCCAATTGTAATAGTAAACATTCGTTTTCAATATGATCGGCCAGTTAGGAAATGATCTTTTAATTTACAGTTCTCAGAATGTTGTAGAATCCATGCATTTTCTTTACTTAAAACAAAACATAAAGACAAAAAACATTCAACCGGTTTAATTTAATTCCCCGTATTTGGGAAATTTTCCACGAATGGGCAACCCTGGTCCACAGATCAACCGCTTAGATCGATGACGGGAGGACCGCCTTCCGACTAATGGATATTTTAGAACTACTCAGAAAAAGGCACATTGTATCAATGTGAGTTCTCATTCTACCTGGAGAATGAACAATGGGACTTTCATCACAAATTATTTTACGGAAATATTATTTTTAACTTGTCCATCAAATTCATATTTGGTGGACAAGTTATTCTTTACTATCAAATAATTGAAACCTTGTAATAAAACAAAACCGTATGATTACCCCACAATAAGATTATTTCAAGAATTTAAAGTCCCTTCACTTCATATTATTTATAAAAAAATAACTCTTTTTCAAATACATAAAGATTGTTTCAACATTGACAACTTAATAACTTTTTCGAACAGCAATAGACAAAGTATTTTTGGCTCTATAACTATCCCGCGCTGTAACACCACCACAGCCCAACAATTTTATAAATATTTTGGTGTTAAATGGTTTAACCAATTACCTCTTAACTTAAGATTGGAAATGAATTATAAAAAATTCAAAAGCTCAATAAAAGCACTATATCAATAGCATATTAAAATCGTTTATACTTAAAAAGACATTACAATCTCTCAATTATTATTATATTGAAATCCTTTTCTCTTATTTCTTATTCTTATCTCTTTCTTTCTTTTACATCCTTTTCTCTTTTCTATTTGATAAAATTTTGTTACATATAAAATTTATTTTGTTATATTAAAAAATAAAAATTCTTTTCATTATCATTACACTCTCTGAAAAATATGTTAAATTACTATTTACACGCGTTTCTCCGCCTTTTTAACACGAGCATTTGCTCTAAAAAAAGGTGTATCACGATGTACTGTAATAAAAAGAAAATAAACTTAATGTAATGTAATAACATGTAATTGTAAATTTAATATTAAATAAAAATTAAATATTATAAACAAAAAAAAAAAAAAAAAATAACAAAAACGTTATGACATGTTTTTTTCTACGATTTTATGATTTTGTATATTTTTGCTTTAATACTAATTTTTTAAAGTATAAATACATTTAAAAACAAAACGACTGAAAGTAACTAGGTACTTTTAAAAATAAAGCGAGTGTAGGTTACTAGATAGGTATTTTGAAAAACAAAACTAACTAACTAACTAGGTTGGTACCTTAAAAACAAAATGAGTGTAGGGAACATTGTAGGTACATTTAAAAACAAAACTAGATAGGGACTTTAAAAAACAAAACTACTGTAAGTTACACGGTAGGTACTTTTAAAAACAAAAATTGTGTAGATAACTAAGAGGGTATTTTAAAAACGAAACGAGATAATTAGATAGGTAATTTATAAACAAACAACTGTAAGTAACAAGGTAGGTACACTCAAAAACAAAACGTGCTTACGTAACTAGGGAAGTACTTTTAAAAACATAACGTGTGCAGGTAACTAGGTATGTAGTTGTATTATATTATTCTCACGAAAAAAACTTAATAAAATCACAGTATATTAATCAATAGCTATGATCATAATACCCATATAATAATAATTAAGCCATAACTCTTTACACTAAAGGGAGCTTTTCCTAATGTTTCCTTGTGATATTTTCAATGATGCAATTTAAAGATATTGAAAAGACATATTACTTCTATATAAGTGGCAGAAATCACGCAAACGAGCCAATAACAAACATAATTAATGTTTCCGATAAAACTTGTATGAAAGGTATCGTGTTGGCGCTCATTTCATTAATAAATTTGGTTTTTTTAATTAATTTCACCGTAAGTTCATATTTATTTGCATACATATAAAGATTCAGATAACAATTTACGACTGAAAGCTTTTCACTGTTGGATATATGACGAAAAATATAATTTTTATTGTGGCTCGAATGAATTAAAACGTTACAAATTATAATTAAAATACACTTACGACTCGTTGTTTTGTGATGTAAGATGCCAATTATAAAACTAGCTTTAATTTAAGAGTAAGAATTCTTTTTAACATGATGTTTTTGTTATGCCGACTTTTATAACATACTGCCCTGATGAAGAATAACACATCTGCCCTGATGATAGACACTGCAATGCTGTCCGAAACGTTGGCTAAAGAAGGAGTTAGCGCAACACGACATAACACCCCAAAAACAAATAACAAAAATGCCCTGATGAAGCTTTTATTTAAAGAAAAATTCGTATGCTAACATATACAAATAAATTAATATGTAAGGTATTGCATTGAAAAATTGTCGCTTTCCACGAAAATATCGTTTTAAATAATATTGTCAAACCGTGGTTAAGTAAAGATACATTTAAAATTAGTTTATAAGTTATAAAAAGGTTTTTTTCAATACCAAATGGCTTTAATAACATTGCTGAAAAATATTCAAATAATTATAATACCTAATTGATAATTTATTAACTGGCGCTATTCACAAAAAATATCGTTTAATTCAATAACTATGCACGCCTGTTCTGCTTATTTTGAAAGTATGATTTTTTCACTGACTATTCCGAATTTCTTAAAGATACAATAAAATTTGCATGTATTCATTTTCCATGAGAACGTGAGATTGGGGCATAACGTGATGCTGGAGGTAGTAGAGTGAAGAATATGGCGAAAAGGTAGGCAGATGTATTTGGTTATTCAAATCAAGTGTCTAGCATAGTCAAACCATAAACTTAACAATATCGGATTGATACACTTAACTGACGACGATTTTACATAGATTTCCCGAGCACGGTTGCGTTTGTTAGCGTCCGATAGCTACGTCGATATTGTCGAAGTATTGTCCTTCAATTAATTATAACCCTACGATGGCAACACCAATGGATATTGTGGATAGATCGGCATTTTTAAACGTCGAGCGGCAAATGGCAATGTAAATACGAATAAATTTACAATATCGAATTGAAATACACTAACCTTAATATGCATTGGAAGTTTCCTTGCACTAGAAAGTGCGTTTATTGTTCAGTGAGATCCTTAGCTATAACTCGTGATAACCCTGATAACTTTCTGATTTTTATTTCTCTACTAATCTCGAACGGATTCAATTGTCTACTTATACGGCTGCTATTATTTGTAGTGTATGTTTTGCAAAAAAACACAAATTAATCAAATAAATTTTTGCTTATGCACAACGGGATTTCAACCCGCTATCTCCGAATTCATAGCCTGGGATCGTAACTACTCACACATAGAGGCAGTCGACTCATGCGGCAACGGTAAAATTCTTTCATTGTAAAGAGATTCCAGATTTCAGCACAATATGCTACAGAACGTATGATGGCTGCTAGCATGTACGTGAATTAACGTACATTTTAAGTGAAGTGTCAGATGCCACTAGGCAGCAAGTCTCGCTGCCAGACTCTGCAGTGGAAATAAACATCGAGACATAATATTTTCTGCAAAAGAAGCTTCCCAAAACTTTTTCAAATACTAAAATACTTAAATGCAGAGCGCATTGGAAATAGAAATGCACTTTCAGGTTCGCTGTTCTGCTACAAATGGTATCTCGCGGCTTTCGTTGAAAGGTTTTGATAAATTACACAAATACCGCGTTCAGTAATAAAGGTGTAGTAATAAGAATAATATGTCTGTGCAATTGCATCGTCTTCTGCCTAACTCATAGATATACCCATACTTATAAACGCGGTTATACTTAATAACGCGGCTCGTAAGGTCGGAACAGTGAAAAACTTGACTCATTTGTATGGCTAAAACGACCTTAAACTAGACTTAAATTCGGTTTTACCACACTAACGTTGAACAGGTATATAAGAATCTAATTAATAAGATGGACAGAATGAAAAGGCTTACCCCCTTGTTAATTTTAAATTTTACACCATTTTTCCCTCGGCCCCCGTGGTCGAGGGGTAAGGCTCTCGGCTAGGAAGCTGACTGACTAATTTGTAGTCATTTCTCGTTTTGAGTCACGTTTTTCAAATCTTCATTCAGATTAAAACAAAAACAGTTTAAACAAAATGCGAAAAAAGTGGTTTTATAAATTAATTTTAAAAGAAAATGAAAAATCAATGTAATTTCCTAACAATCAATCTACCTCCTTGATTCCTTCCGTGAAAGGGCGTCATGGTTTGTTAGGATTAATCAATATGTTTTCTGAACTTCATAATTGAATGTCTATTATTAACCTCAAGTAACTTGTTAACATTTCGGTGGTGTAAAATGACAACTACAGAACTTTGCGTAAATTTGAATAATACGTCATTATCAGAATTCCGAATAAATGGTTCTTTGGCAAAACCTATATCAAAGCTCAAGTTACATTGACACACATAATATTACATTCAATAACCTCGATAGCCCAGCGAAGCATACTTCCGATCCATCGATTGAGCACATGTTATATGTGTATATTGATCGAGTAGTTAAAGTGTAGCAGTACTGCGAAATGGATTAAGTCAAAATATTGAGAAATTGAGTGAATGATGAAGTAATTTTGGTAATAGAATAATCTAATCCACGAAAACACGCTCAGTTCCACTTGATGAAATATATTATGTGATAGCCAGTAAAACGTTTGTCAATCATCTGTTTAGAGAACAGTTATAAGGGCTTCTAAATTCTAATTCATAAGGGCTAAATTCACATGAAAAACATCAATGTGAGCTAAATTCATGTAAAAAAATATTGATATTAAGTTTTATTTTTTTATGAAATTTTACCATGCAAATAATATTTATTAAAAACATTTACGATCTTCCTGAAAGAGTATACCTACTTCATATTACAAATCAATAATATCTACGTAAACCAGACAACCAAACAAAATACTTTTCATATATATATTTTTTTTTTATTTTTTTTTTTTTATTTAACAATTTTTTTATATAAGATAATGTGTCCTTACTGGGGTACCCCGTTCTAAGGACACATTGTTCATGGTTGTGTGTTTGAAAAAATATAAGTACATATGTTAAAATACTATATAGAAAATAAAAAACAATATATTGAGAAACATAAAACATAATAGAAGCTTTAGTCTTTGTTGGGTTGCAAAATTATATCTATATTCATCCTTCCCTTATCCATAATCCATTTCTTAATGTTTCTTTTGAAGTCAGTTATTTTTTTAATGTTTTTTATTTCAAAAGGGAGGACATTAAATAATTTTATAGAATAATACTGCATATTTCTTTGTCCAAAAGTTGTTTTAGTTGTAGGTTGGTGTAACATACGTTGTAATGTGGATCTTGTGAGTCTGTCTGAGTTTGTCTGTGTAAAGTTGTCCTGGTTTTTGAATGCGTAAATTTGTATAACTTTTGCGTATAATTGTTTTGGTGTCATTACATTCAGGGTTTTAAAAACATAGTCGGTAGGAGTTCTGATGGGGAACCTAAGTATAATTTTTAGAATTGCCTTTTGTGTTGCCAGGACTGGTTTTATAGTGGAATCGCATGAGCTTCCCCATCCGATAGGACCATATTGTAGTTGAGATTGGGCTAGTGCGTAGTAAATTTGAATTAGTTGTTCTTTATCTAAAATGTTTCTTATTGTTTTGAAGAAATAGGTTAGTTTTTTTTATTTGTTGCTCACATTTTCTATTTGGGAGTTCCAATTTAAGTTTTGATCAATAATTATCCCAAGGTATTTTATTGTTTGAATTTCAATCAATTTTGGGCAGTTGCAAGGAATTTCATGGTTCGCGGTTAAACAGTTTTTATGAATCTTTATGATTAGGTTTGAATTGACATTATCTGTCTGTTTGTTGTAAATTTTGAATTTAATATATTTAGTTTTCGTATCATTTAATGTTAGTGAATTTGTATCAAGCCATTGTTTTACCTGATTCATCCCTTCTTCAGCTTTTACGAATACAGTCTCCCACTACTTTCCATGGAAGAGAAGAACTGTGTCATCTGCGAAACTAATTACTGAGCCGTGACAGTTTAGATTACATAGATCATTTATATATATATCAGGAATAAAATCGGCCCTAAGACACTGCCTTGTGGAACTCCGTATTGAATTGGTATTGGTTAACTTGATTCATTTTTAATCCTGACTAGCTGTGACCTTTCTGACATGTAGCTTTGAATTAGATTCAGTTCACGACCTACGATTCCAATCTTTTTGAGTTTTTCTAGAAGATATGTATGATCAATTGTATCGAAAGCTTTACATAGATCTAAAAATATTCCGATACACTTATTACCATTATCGAGACTATGTTTTATACTTTTTACAATAGAGGCGATGGCATCGGAAGTTCCCATATTTTTTCTAAAGCCGTATTGATTTTCAGATAGTATGCGGTTTTTTTCAAGATATTAGGTATAATAAATTGAAATAGGTAGGTACTGTTAGTTACTGAATAAGGTTCTCTTTCCAAAAATAAATATTGTAAAAAATTTACTTATATACTAGTATATATGGGCGCAAACCCGTGAAAAATCATGGGATATTATAATTCCAATTTTCGATTATACAATCAAAACAATTTTCATTTTAAATTTTATTTTATTTTTCAGTAATTAGTATTTTTAATCAACTAATTTATTGATGGTGATTATTATAAAGCTTCAAATTTTGTTTATATTTTTGCATAATTTATTTCACATGCAAAAATCAACATAATAAGCGACTTATTTCTTCTCCGCAGTCATCCCACGGCATGTTCTATCACCACAGAGGTGTAGCATTACCGGAAATGTAGCGGTAGATAAGACAATGTTACAATACGGAATTATCCTCAATGATTAGTCGGGGGACTTGACAATAAATTGAGGTTGACAAGACATGTTAACGCATTTACCGTTGTGGTGAACTAATCTAATCATTTCAAATAAGTAGGTTCCTACCATTAAAACAAATAGGTATCTACAATATAATTTTTCAGTACTTAAATCACTAAATCATTAAAAATATTTTTTTCCTAAACTTTATTTTGTAACATTGTGGATTTTAGACACTAGAGGATTAAACTTAAGGCGATGCACTACGTCGTGTAATATTTTAAATTGAGCCGTTATCAATAACATCCCTTACGTAGATGGCGATAAGGCTTAAATTCCCGCTCAACACCATCAACCTGTTTTGATTTATGCAAGAAAAAAACATGGAGTAAAGTATAGAGTGCTTTTTATTTTATTTTGTGGATGTTCAGGCATAAATTTTTTTTTCGATCATTTTGTAAATAACTTAATTTGCCACATTATACAATAAAATCATAACTGAAAATGTGTTCGTAAGTAAGAGATTTTTAAGCAGTTTTCATAGGCCTTTACATTATTTTTTTATGGGCTTATAAAAAAATGTACCTAAAAATTACTCGATTATTTTAAAGGCCAAGATGTATTCTACTTGCAGTATTTAATTAATATTTACCTGAAATAAAACAGAGTGAAAGCTAGTTCCGTCCCAAAGCGTCTATACTTTAGGGCCTCGTAACAATGTGATTTTTAGTTAATATAATTATTAATTTGAGAAATGTCTTTTGTTTATGCAAGTGGGTGTTCATACAAAACCACGCCACCCTAGGGAGCCTCCCACTCAAATGTTTTATAACCAACACTATCACACATTGCGTGGGGCTTCGTCAGCCATAACTACCACAGTTACCTAAGAAATAACAATTAACTAACTAACAACTTTTTAAATCATTTTAATGCGTAAAATTAATCACATGTCAATCATTATTCTTTAGTAAAATTATCAGCTTAAACTGCCTCTGCACTGTATTTGGGTTCGAATGTTAGTGTAGTAATTTTCTTTAACTTGTAAAAGTTTGGTGATCTTCCCCATCTCCTTCCCCTCATCACTACACACCTGAATTGGGGATGCCATAACTTAATACACATGGTTGAGAGCAATTGGGACTTTTGTGCGGAGTTCACTTTTTTATATGAAATAATCGGTACGGCTTGCAGGACTCTATTCATTGGTTTATATTCCTTTCAAAATGTTGTCAATAAAAGTGGAGTAAATTTTTGTCGTATAAAAGACATTATTTGGACAAGTTCCATTTTTCCCGGAGGTCTATCGATAAAGCCCTATGGCAATACGATATTAGAGAAAAACGTCATCTACGGTCTGTTACCGATATTTGCGAGCACGGTCAGAATATGATTCTAACAAGCGGTAGACAAAAGCCGCTTCTTTTATCGCGGCCTACAAGGTATCGGGTAAACTATCAATATTCACAGTTTTTTGGATAATGTCGTTCGTTGTGCAAAATAACTGGCTAATTAAGAGAGGTAAATTAACTTAGTTCTTAGAATTGAAAGAAATTGTATGCACAACCCAAAGACTTCATTAATTCATCTAAGACGCGACCAATGGACACCGTTTCAACTTTGAGAAACAAAAGTGGTTAGTTATTTATTTTAGTATATTTAGGAAACATATAGTTATACATGTAAATTACTTTTGAATTTAAGATGTTGATGTTGGGCAAAGGAGCACGCGTTACTTCTCAATCCTCAAAAAACTGTTGCTTTATTAATGGGAACTAAGCAAAAAATATCATGCGTAAAAAATGGAGGACATGTTGTAAAAATACATGAAACCACCGTTCCCTTTGTTGATGCTGCGCGCAACCTTGGAATAATGGTGGACGGTAGATTGAGGTATGATGAACATGTTAAAAACAGGTCACAGTGGTGCTACTCGAGGCTTCGTCTATTGTACAATATAAGAGATAACATATCAGTGAAACTACGCAAGATTATTACTGATAGTCTTGTTCTCTCAATATTGGACTATGGAGACTCAGTTTACGGTCCATCTTTATTGAAAAAAACCCAAAAACAAGTACAACGAGTCCAAAATGCATGTGTCCGATATTGCTATAATGTCCCGAGACGCGAGCATATCTCGCCTTACCTCTATCGGCATCGAATACTGAATATGTCGAACAGAAGGAAGTTACATCAAATGTGTCAACTGTTCAACTTGATGAATTCAAAGGTTCCTTCCTATCTGTTTGACAGACTGCAGTGGTCCCGTGACTCACATGCACATAGTACACGCCAAAGAGACCATTTACTTGTTCTCCCCAAACATAAAACTGCTGTTTTTGAGGGTAGTTTTAGCTACTCATCGTCAAAACTTTGGAATAAAATACCACTGCCTATTCGAACAACAACATCGTTGCAGTGCTTTAAGAAGCTCTGCAGCGAATGGTTGCTGACAGCACAGTCAACCGCACAACATCATAATTGATCGAATTTAAAATGAAAGGGACACCTACTTGTGATTATTATTTTATTTTTTATTTTATCTATGTATTTTATGTAAATTTAATCCTGAATTTATATTTTATTTTATTTTAAAGAAATTTGTATTTATCGATTTATAACACATTATATTAAAGGCACTGCTGAAAACCAGCTACATTCCCGGAGAAATCCGGAATGTATAGCTGAGCAGTTGCCCTTTTGGCAATATAATCATCTAAATGTATGTGTACAAACTATATGCAAACATGTAAAAAATTATTGTCAAATAAACGTTTTTTTTTTTTTTTTTTTAAACTTCCGATTTAGTTGTCCGGGTTAAGTCTTCCCCAAAGGAAAAACTTAACCCTTCCACTCACTTTTCCACAAATGATCAGCTAGTCAATCAACACTATGTAAGTGCATTATATAAGTAAAATAAATACAAAACAATACAAGAACAACAACACGTCAAATCACCAGATATCAAATGGGAAAAAAAAATTCACCGTCTCCAGATATTTTCATATCAGAGGGTTCGGCTCGGTAGAACTTCTAACAGGGCCTATAAATCCTACTGATCCCTCAACATAAATATTTAAAAAATCTTTTGTTATCCTACATGTATTCAAAATGACCGACTTTTGCATCTTTATATATAAATTTTTTGATAGATCTAATACGCCTAAATTTTTAATTAGAGAGCTAGGTATAATGCCAGTAGCCGAAATAACGAATGGTAATATTTTTATAGTCCGAGAATGCCAAATTCTTTTTATTTCATTTCCTAAATCTGTGTATTTTCTTATTTTTTCACTAACAGATTTTTGAATATTACAGGAATTTGGAATAGCAACATCAATGATATAAGTTATTTTTTTAATTTTGTCATGTAAAACTATATCGGGTCTATTATGACTAATCGCTCGGTCTGTTAGTATAGTTTTATCATAATATATTTTATAAAATTCGTTTTCTAAAAATGAATTTGGTTCGTATTCATAATATGGTACTACATTACGGCAGTCAATCAAGTTATGTTTAATTACCAAATTTTGGTGAATTATTTTTAAAACTTGATTGTGCCTAAATGTATACTCGGACGGTGCTAATATAGAACATCCCGATATAATATGTTCTATAGTTTCCGGAAAAGCCAAACATTTTCTACACAAATCATCAATTTGATTTGTATCTTTGATTATATGCTTTCTATAATTTTTAGTATTAATGACTCTATCCTGAATTGCAAGCATAAATCCTTCTATTTCTGCGCTCAACTCTCCAATACTCAACCATTTGTTTGACTTAATTTTGTCAACATACGTTTGGTTGAGATAATTGAAGTGTTTTGCGTGTAAAATTTTATTTGACCAGGAATCTAATAATTCCTGGTTGGGATTTATAAAAATGTTGGCATTCTCACCGTATAAATTTAAAGGTGTAATATTTCTATCTGCCTTGCAAATTATTTTGTGCATTTCTGAGCTATGAGCTTTCCTATGGAAAAAAGTTCTTAGAATTTCTACCTGATTATGTTTCAAAGAAGTTATTTTGACTATACCTCTACCTCCTAAATTTCTAGGTAAATTAACTCGTTCTATAGCTGAATTTGGATGATGGCAATTAAACTTTGTTAGCGTAGTTCTAATTAATCTTTCTAAGTTATTTAAATCTGTATTAGACCATTTAATTATGCCAAATGAGTACGTTAATAGAGGTATTGCCCAAGTATTTATTGCTTTTACTAAATTTTTAGCAGATAGATTGCATTTTAAAATTTTCCTTATCCTAGTTTGAAATTTAATCCTAATATCATTTTTAATACTACCATGGTCTAATCTATTTGATTGTGGGTATCCTAAATACTTATAAACCTCATCCCTTTTCATACTAGTAATTTGGAAATTTCTAAATATACTCTCGTCCCCATCTACAATTTTGCCTTTCTCTATATGGATCGTTCTACATTTATCTAAACCAAATGTCATTTTGATATCATCTGAAAAGTTTTTAACTACCTCGATCATTTTCTCTAAATTTTGTTCAGAATTCGAAAATAATTTTATATCATCCATAAATAATAAATGCGAAATTGTACTACTCTCCCTTGTATTACCCTTAACTTTTATTCCAAACTTGCTTTTAATTAACATTTTAGATAGAGGATTCAATGCTAAGCAAAACCAAAGAGGACTCAATGAGTCTCCTTGAAAAATCCCTCTTTTAATTGAAATGCCCGGTATTATTATTTTCTTACCTTTTAAATTGATAAGTAAATTGGTATTCCAAAAGGACATAATATTTTCCAAAAAGCTAATAATAATGGGGTTAATTTTATATATTTTTAATACTTTGATCAGCCACGAGTGCGGGACACTATCGAAAGCCTTTTGGTAGTCTATATAGCAAGTATGTAAATTACGTTTTCGAGTTTGAATCTGTTTTAGAATTACAGAATCGATAACTAATTGTTCTTTACATCCCATATGTTTTCTGCGACAACCTTTTTGTTGTTCAGATAAAATATTTTTTTCATCTAAATGAGTATATATTAAATCTGTTAAACAAGAGGTTAAAATTTTGTATATTGTCGGTAAACATGTAATGGGTCTGTACTGAGAAGGATTATTAATATTTTCGCTTTTGGGTAACATATAAGTAATACCCTTAGTTAGAAAATTTGGAAAATTTTGAGGTTGACTGACAAATTTTGAAAGATTTTTTGCCAAAAGAGGATGTAAAGTAGTCAGACGTTTGTACCAAAAATTATGTATCCAATCGCAACCCGTGGCTTTCCAATTATGAGTATTTTTAATAATTTTGGTTAACAATTCAACCGATATATTAGAAAAACTCATTTGTTCAATGCCTGAAAAATTGAGTTCTTCATTTTCTATCCATGGAGTTGACTCGTTATGTTTTATATCTTTACTCCAAATTTTAGTCCAAAAATCGCGCATATCTGATTCAGATGGTAACGGAATATTATTATTCGAAATAATATTTTGTTTATCGTCAAGTTTGGAATAAAATATTTTTTCATTTTTCTGAAATAATCTATTATTATTTTTTTTATTATACGTATAATTATATCTTTTTAATCTACTAGCTTTTACGCCTAATTTTTGTTTTAATAAATCCAGTAAATCATTGATTATATTTTCATTATTATGACTATCAATGTTATAACCAAATTTTCTACAAATTTCATCTACATGTCTCAAAATTTTCCTACTTCTATTTCCATTTTTATATTCTATTACTCTAGCTATGTTACTTCTTAAAAATACTACATCATTTTCTAATCTGATCTGCCATTCTGGTTTACTATAACTATATGATCTATCGTCAGAGGATGATAATTTAATTCCTAACTTATTACAAACAGTAATCGCACTAGCGTATACTATTGTATGAAGATCTAAAAAACTAATTTCGTCAAATATGATTTTTGGTAAAATTATGTTATTTAATTCAAAAATTAATTTAGATAATTTCTTTGACGTATGCAATTTCGGTAATTTTGGTCTAACTGTTGGCTCTACATCTATATATCTGTTTATATTATTATGAAGTAAGTTAGCTAATTCTACTACATTTTCATCAACAAAGTTTAAATTTGCAATGTTGATTTCCCTAAGATTATAAATAACGGCTAAGTTATTTGAATCTACTGTAATATCATTGGACATTTCGACTAGAATATTATCCAAACTATCTACATTCAATGCATCTGATATGACATTGTTACTTGTGTTAATTTGTTCTAAATTATTTCCCCTTTGCAATCTATCTGCTACTTCTTTTTTAATCTGTTCTAATGTGACTACAGAAATTAAATTATTTTTGAAAATAGCTCGCTTTTGGTCTGCTAATCTTTGTTCGCTTACTTGGGCAATCGGATAATTTTGTGAGAAAAGTAAATGTAATTTTTTCCTATATAACAACATATCTGTTTCTACTTTGGTTACATAAAAATATGAACGAACAATGAACATATTGACATCGTTCGTCCATTTCATACGCTGTCTAGGAATACCTGCTTTTGTTTTTTGGGGTCTTAGACTATCCATGTTCATCTGTACAGATGACATAATAATCCCCTGTTCATCTACGTTGGTTGCAAATGACATTGTTGTCATTTTGCAAAACAACTTGGAGATGATTGTATCTTTACTACTACATTCCAGTAACCAAATCAATAAATAATTTTCAATGTGACCAAATTAAATATTCTAATCAAACTACCTTTCGACATAACAAATCTATAATTTCTAATTCAACTACCTTTCAACATTACGAATCTATGATATATTATATTCCAGAAAAACGTTATCAACATAAAAATATATTTTTATTTTTTTCAAATGAATGTCAAATATTGTTGTTTACCTTGGTTACTGGGGTCCTCAAATAATTTTTTTTTTAAATCATATTTATTTACCTAAATATCCTATGGCTTACTGGCAGTTTATTTAATGCGTTATCTGATATACTCTTCTTTAAATATTTATATTTTTTGGGATCAAAGCTAATTCTTTTCTATCTGATATTACAAAAAATAATCAGAGAGCAAATGCAAAGTATATGCCTAAACTAGCGTTGCTAAGCAATTAATTATTATTATTATTATTATTATTATTATTATTATAAAATAAACCAGTTGAGTTCCATTTACAATAAATGACTTGACTAAAGACCTCAAGAACTAATTAACTAAATTTTTAGTGAATAAAAGTACATGCGGACTACCAATCTATATTAAAGTTTTTATTTAAATTTGACATTATCATTTATTAGTATTTTTAAATTTTACGTAGCCATCTGACGTTTTGGAATGTCAATTCATAGCAGATGCGCCAGTTTTACCAGCGTATGTTGATTTTCATTATCAATATCAGTCTGGTTATCAACAACGCAACCGTGCTCGGGAGTAGTTACGCTTGTCGATCCGATATTGTAAAGTTATCGATTTCACTAGACCCCCTGGACCAACAGTTTTTTCAGACTTCTAGCAAGGGGTCGGGGAACTCTTTTTAGTTGCTATATATTACTCTAAATATAGTAAGAGCAATTTCTATTCTATGTAAATATAAGTATTTTTTTAAATAGAAGTCAGTTTAGATTAGTTACCAACCTACCTCTTACTCTACTCCTTACTTCTTTCCGCCTCATAACAAATCACAATTATTAGATACATCATAGTAACACTGCCTCACTTTCAGTTTTCAGGTTAAAAAAATAACATAGGTACCTACGTATTTTCGTAATATTTTCGATTTGTTGTCCTTAAAATTAAAGGTGTTCCGTGATGTAGAGTAGGTTAAAAACCACGTAGGACCATTTGGAATTTGATGCATTCATTACCTACCTGTCCTTTTCCCGTTTACGGTAAGTGGCTTAGACCGTTTGCTCAGCGGGCTGCATCTCCGCGCAGTATCGTTCTACGCTGCACATTGCACATTCCCGCTAATGTAAGCGTATTTAAATATTCTGTCTGTGACACTTACCGTTAGAGTACGTCAAAACGGAATGCTTCCCTTTAAAAAACACCGCTGCCTAGATAGCATCTCCGTCCCACTTAGGCCGTATCGAATCAGCTGTCCCTGTCTGCCAGACTTGCAGAGGACAATTTTCAATTCTTGGCGTGAAACTGGCTGCGAGCCTTTAGAGAGAAGTAAACATGAGTTAGGATTTAATAAAATTGTTTCATTT
Source organism: Hesperophylax consimilis (assembly GCF_061612785.1). NCBI lineage: Eukaryota > Metazoa > Arthropoda > Insecta > Trichoptera > Limnephilidae > Hesperophylax > Hesperophylax consimilis. The sequence goes on from NC_142844.1 coordinate 11,689,189, forward strand.
CTCTACCGTCGACACGCAGCCAAACATTGTAACGGGCCGCAGCCTGCATCTAAGGTCTAGGGGGTAGTATTTTTTAAGCGCGGCTCACATTTATAAATAAAGCTTTACTGAATTATTTCACTGTCATTATCAATTCGAATTTTAAGAATTTAGCTAAAGAAATTTACTTTTTGAAAGAATATCTGGAAGTTTTTTGTCAAAATTTTACATTCAGCCACAATTATTGACACAGTTATTTCAGAACTAACTCGTGGAAAATAAATATTATACGTATAAGATAACCGGGGGAATACGCCGAATAGGGGAGATGCTTAATTGGTTGTAGTTCATCAGTTTTTGGTTTTCTACATTTGTCGTCCATATCGCACTTCATATTGTGCATTGTTCATGCGAACCAAAGCGAACTAAGTAAATTGTTTAATCTCTGTGAGTCCATTAATTTGTTTCGATCTTGACAGCTCATCGTATAAATCAAATATTTTTCACAACTCGCGAAATGTGTAAATACCAACTTGCGTTTTTAAATGAAATAGGTTTTCATATTAATAACAAATATATGTAATTTAATCATAATATAAAGATACTTTAAAGTAAGTGGTAATATATTTTACTGAAACAACACAATAGAAATGAGCAAGAAATGGGTAATTATCACTATCAATATTTACTGACGCAATATGTATGGGATTGGCAGGTATGATTTTGCAAAGACTTGGTGGATAAGAAATATCAAATCATGCAACTGTCCTACCTACCCAATTTCAATACTTACAAAATTATTTACTGTCCAGAGCATGAGAGCAAAGCTCCTTGTAAGTAAGATAAAAAAGGTTCCCATAATAATCTTGTCTTCAAAATTTATTTAATTTCCATATGTGTAATGTTTGCAGGAATGGTTGGCAGACAATCCTACGTATTCCTGGAAGGCAGAAAGTACACAGAGCATGATAGAACAGCCAGCTAAACCCGGCTTTAAGGCAATTTTTCATGCACCATTCATTGTCACCATTGCCACATTAAAGCGCCCCAAGCGGATCCTTTCTGGTGATGAAGGGTGCGCCAAGAAAGAGTTTTGGATTTCAAGTCCAAAGGATGCTTTTATTAGTAATACTGGAGCACAACCTGGTGAAATTTCAACAGAACAAATCCGTCTTACCTGAAATATAAATGCCTACAATCTTATCTATGCCTATAATTTTATCTACATTATTAAACCAGTCACATTAACCGGTGTGTACGGTGAGACGGGATGTTATGAAATTTGCATAAATTGTTGTGTGTAGTTTCTAATTTAACGCAATTTTTCAGCCCACGATGCCATTGCCATCATGAGATGAAGAGATAAGCTATGAAGCAAGATATTGCCAAAAAATATGGAAATGGTTAACTGTGTGTATTTTGTATGTGTGAATTATAACAGAATTTACACATACCAAATAATAAAAAAATATAAAAAAAATATTTTTTGAAATTTTTTACAGTCTGGTAGATATTAATTAGTACCTACATAAAAAAATGGCAATAATGGTTTTTTCGATATTATTACTTTTATTTGTATTTTATCTTTTAAAAGAAAGACAAACCGTTCCCGGGTTACGCTAAAAAATTTTTTAAATCTCCTACTACCACAAAAAGCGGAGAATGTTGCACGTTTTGTGATGGAGGACTTAGCCAACACACAATGTCTGGTTGGGACCCAAACGCGATACCAACTCGGCCACTGGCCGGTCTACAAATACTTTCAGATCAATTGTTCGAAAACAAAATTGCATAATATTGTTTTTGAAAGAAATTCGTTTCTCGGATATGATCAAAATCAATTAAGCGTTTGTAAAAAAATATATTTAAATCTCCTAAAGATTAATAAACGTTATTACTCTTATTATCATATGTAACTCTTTATTAAATATATTAACTAAGCCTATCTCACCAGTGAGACAGGTCAAATACCGTCTTTAAAAACCCATTTTTTTGTAAGTAGGTACACAAGATTTTTTCAAGAAAAAAATGTTTTTGTAAACTCGCGACACGATTCGATAAAGCAAACAACCTTCACCGTAACAAAAAAAATCGTTTAACTATGTCACCAGCAGGCCTTTCTGACAACATTATATTCATAATTTATCCATATCTGAATGGCATCATTGATCCGTCCTTCAAGAAGAGAATCGTCCTCTTACGTGAATTTTTCTGAAAGGGAAAATAAGGAAATTCTTCTTTCATTATATCACACCTTAATATGTCAGAGATATGAAAGATGCCTAATTCATTCTTGTCACAGTCAGCACGGGCTCGAGCCATTTCTATCCATGGCAAAAAAACACATACCAATTTCTTACGGCATGGAGTCAAAAAGTTTCATTTTATAAATTATAGAAAACTCCTGAGAACAACGTCTTCCATTTTTCACATATTTTTCAAGGTATCCGGTGCACTAACTTCGGGAGGTGATTCTACATGATGGTGGAAGTAAAAAAGATAAATAATAGCTTTTTTAGAAATTCTATTGATTTTTCACATCAAAAATCTTTTCATGAAAACAATTCTACTTTTTAACCTGTTTCGAGAAAAGTTGTTTTACTCGTACTATCACGTAGAATCACGTAGTTAGTACACTTTAAATCTTGTATATATATTTTCAAATAGTTTTTATACCGTAAATTCTATTTTTTTTAATGTGAGACACGTAAAGAAGGTTACTCGTGTAGAGTATTTTATTTTAAACAAAACCAAGATAAGAAGTATTAAATTAACTATAGAAATCTTACGCACCGACCCATTGTGCAATATCTGTAGAAAAAGTAATTTTTTACAATTTAAAAATTCAAAAATCAATACGTTAAATAAGGAAAAGAGTTTTTATTTAACCTCACAATATAGGTTAATTTATTCAATCACTAAACTCAAAAACTATCCCAATTTGAAATGATGGATGGTCGTCTATTCAAATGATAAAAGCAAATCTCTGAGGAGTTATCAAGAAGAACATGATTTTTTTAGCCGGTAATAATTTAGGTCCTAAGTGGTTTTGTGACAATTTTTTTCAGTAGGATATTTTGTTATACTATGGATACACAGAGCTGTTTTCCCTGAAACAATTTTTTTATAGTGCGTTGAACAAAAAATGGTTAAATTGTTATAATCACGAAAAACTACTAAATGTTCAAAATTTTAACTGTTTCTCATATCAATGTAGGTACTTAATAATAAAAAGTATCTAACAAGTAAGTCTACGAAACAAACTTTTTGTTTAATCCCGTTAATCGGTAAAAGATTCCGAATCGTCGCACGCGCAAAAAACACACTGATTTTCGTAACATTACTGAATTTTTAAATTCTTAAAAATGATTACCCTTTTACCTGAATGCTCATATTTGGCCGACGTTCCTTGCAATTCTCATCCCTCAGGTCTGAGCTGTATCATTTGAAGCGAAAAGTCTAAACTCCATTTGTCGATTGACGAACTGTCGACCCTCGTCCGGCGGAGAAGGCGTGCTGAGAATATATTTGGCTTACAAAGGTCCATAACCAGATATCGTCATAACAAGCATTGTTACGTAAGTAGGCTGTGCGAGCTGTGTCACTTTCTTACAACTGTTACCTCTTAAACTTACTCTTGGAAAAAGGTTCCTTTGTAAGAACTGTATAAAGGAAAAAAACTTTCTTTTGCTTAATAGATTTTGAAAATTATTTAATTACATATTGTATTTTCTGTTTCAGATTTTCATTTAGAAATCACTAATATTGTATTCAATATTTAAATATTACAATTTGAGGGTTTACTCAATAAAGTCATTCCGAAAAATAAAAGTATTATAATTTATCGATAAAATTATAAATAAATAAAATTGTAAACTTATTGTACTTCTTAATGCGAATTCCAAGATAATTAAAAAGTAACATGAAAAGTATTTTTGTATATTATAATATTTATCATATTCATGTACCTACGAGTACTTATTTATATATTGTATATCAGCATTATTATGTCTGTATTCTGTATTATTCGACTTGTATTATGTCTGTAAAAGCCCTACGGGGGTTCAATAAATAAATAAATATACCTTTACAATAAGTATTTCAAACAAAACAATCTCGTTCGCACAAACACGTTTATTTTGAATGTATGTATAAAATATTATGTAGGTGTGTATATAATATAGGTCGAAACTAATGAAAAAGCGTTCATGCGTACCAAAACTTTATTTTGCGGAATCCTCTACCAAAAGGTTAGGACTTAACTAAGTGTTATCTGAATTAGGATCCCAAAAAGAGCCTTACGAGCAAGTAATGCATACCCTCTCATTAAGTGGGTGTAATGTTGTTTCATGGGTGGCATTTTTCTTCCCGTGTACAAGTGTTTACACACGTCAGAGTCCCGCCACCTGGAGAGCGGGTATTACCGCTAACTCGATTCCATGCAAACTCACTTATCTCCTGGCAAACTCCCTGGAAATACTAATCACAACCCAGTTGTAACATGGTTCTAGTCGACTTTATAACGATATGATCTAAGTGTTCCGAACTTCAGAGACTTATTACCTAAAAAGTTATAAATGAGAAATACTTTTTCTGTTCTCGCACATTTCTTCGATTGCTCATTTTGATAAGATACTAATAACAGTACACGTACCATAGTGCCTTTGCAAGGCTGATCTTCTCACACGACAAAACTGTGGGACCTTAGTAATTAAATTTCGGCGCTCTGATACATTTTTCATGCATTCCTTTTCAGAGATAAATATAATTAAACCTTAATAGGTGTATCGAACGCATTACGCAATGCTACCCAAAAGGCCGCTAAGCAGCTTTCTGACCATGGGAGGATAAGAAAGCTAGTATTTACCCGGCCGGCGAGTACTGAGCATAACGCGCGCCCGGACACAGTATTTACATGGTATCCCCTCCCCAGTTGGAGAGCACTGGGCACAACGCAAGCCGTGGACCCAGTATTTACGTCGCATCCCCTCTCCTTTGCCCAGGCAAAGCCAGGCCAAACACAGAACGGCGATGGTCAGCCAATCACCGCAAAGCCACGATAAAGCTAGAAATATTTCTCTTTTCAAATATAATTGCGCAAATTAATGTTAGATTTGCGTGAGTCTCGCCGCAATAATGCTAAATAAAAATATACAGGTTGAAAGGCTGGACTCGCGTCTATGTTGTAAAGTAATATTGAAATATGTAAAAATTAATATTAAGTAGTTATAAGGATTTCCTCACACCAATGTCGGTCTGAGGACCCACTGATTCATATTGTACAATTTATTATAAAAACATTAAAAATGCTAGGGAAAAACAGTTTTCATGAGATGAAGCGGCGTAAAGACTATTATTGAATAAATAATTTTAATATTGACTATTAAAGTCATATGAAAACACACGAAGCTGCACAAAAATGCACCTCGTTTACGTGGGGCGGTTCAGACGCGCGCACACCGATGTGTGCACGCTCCCGCTATTACTATATATATATACTGCGCGTAAAACGATCTCAACTCTCTCTCTTCCGACATCTACTCTGACCGCTTCACTCTGGACTGCTTCTGCTGCTGGAACCACTACAATCGCCTTTGACTTCTGACCTTGCGCTTCCTTGGACTACCTACTGCTCTCTCCTTGGATACACAACATCACAGCAACCGGAAAAGGCAATGAACATAAAATAGCTCACCGACTAGAAGATCCAGCATCCTCCTATTTACAGTCAATGTAAAGAACTTGCGTCTGATACAATAGTTTTAGTTTTACTTGTTAATACTCGTACATGTGTAGACACTGTACACTTTGATCCCAATAAAAAGGGAAGCAACTCCCGAACTCGTGAAGTCTGTGTAACATTTGCAAATCCTTACCCAATGTACCCTCAAGAGGGAACAGGCAATTTATTGTTAATATCACTGATGTTAATGTCCAATACACTGAGCGTGTCAAAAATATATCTAGGTAATAACATGTTAATCATAAATGTATAGAATTTTATATAAATTCGATTAAAGCAAGGTGTACCAAGCCATGGTCGTGTAGCGGTCTACTTACTCGATTCTATGCAAACTCACTTGTCTCCTGGAAAACTATATATGAATAAAATATAATTTTGATAGGTTGATAGATGTGAATTAACCAAGGAGTATTTTCTAAGACAAATACGGGGGAAATTTTTCACATGTTGACTACCCATGCGACGAAGCGGTGAGATGATTTTTTTGTATGTTTTTATTTAGTTATTTAACTAAAACTTAATAAAAAAAACAGCCAACAACTTATTTCTTTTAAATTTGGACGCACTTTTATTGCTGAAATCTAAAATCTCAATTTAATCTCAAATATTAATTTTTATTCCATCTTATGATGATTTTAACTTCATTGTATTAACCCTTCAGAATAAATCAAAATTGCTCAGAAATTTAAAATTGAATAAATTGACAAAAAAATTACAGATGCATTTAGGTAGTTTTAGTTACAGTAAAAGTCTATTTCTCGTGTTACTAAGAACCAAATGTGATTTGTTTATTTTGCAAATTTCAAAATTTTCTTTACAATACATGGCAAAATAGTTTATATTTCCTGAAAAGTAAACCATTTCTCATAAAAGCTTTCTTAGTAAAAAGATACTTAATAAATTTTATGTAAGAAAAATAGTTTTTAAGTCACTTATATACCATAATATGCCTATAACGCTTGAATTCCCTGTACAGATCTTTACGTAATTACAATGTTAATTATTTTTATCTGTCAAGATTAATTCTACGATTAGAAAACTTTATACCTTAATGCGGATGGAGCCCTGCAATGGTAGCCCTTCCTAATACCAGACCCAACACTGCACTCTATTCCATCATTCCATGCGAGAGGGGCACTACGAAAGTTTTATCCCCACATAATGAAATAATGTTTATGTATTTTATAGTGATGGGGAGAGGAAGGATACGGGGAAAATGAAGGCATAGAAGTACCTCCCTTTTCAGATCTGGTCACCAGATGGCTAAAACCATTTCAAGCAACGTTTCAATTCTGAATGGTGGTCTTACGTCAGGGCAATACTGAGAGTATCTTCCGCTCTGGAACTTTATATTATTTTTAAGTTTTTTTGAGTAATTTATGAAGTAAGACAAATTAATGAAATAAATTATACTTGCGTATGTGGGGTTAGAACCCGCGACCTCCAGCTTGATACGGTGCAAATCAGAGGAACACACCAGACTGACACAAGCTAATGAGCAAAGCCAGTTTGGTCTATATCCAGTGATGCCGTTATGAAAATATTAAAATCAGTGAACTGTCAAATATTTATAAGGACTATTTGATATACTTTTGGTGGCTATAGTACTTCAGGGAGAAAACTTTCCCCAGAACATTTTGAGAATGGCAAATTTGAAATTGATAAATGGAATTCAAATATCCAACAAAAAAGTTTATTTAAATTAAAAATAAATTTATAAAATTTTTGTTTATTTAAGTTAGGTAAAAAGAAATAATATAGGTAAAAGGAGAAAAAATAGTTGCTTATTATTAAAAATCTCTCAAAATAATTCGTAATCCGGTTAAACGGGATTGCAGATCCGTAACGATTGAATTGATCGGTTTCCTGATAAATTTTTAGTACAATACTAATGTATTATCACTATTTCGAAACATTTGTTGTTTAATATTATAACACTTTTATGGTTATTCTAACAACCGGTTCCTACCTAAATTGCCCTATCCCTTGTTTTCATTCCATTTCATAATTGTCTTAACTTTGAAAAATAGAAGACAAAAAGCATTATTATCGAGAGTGATCAAAAAACCGTTCATGCTGTGAAAAAATAATTATTTGTGATACAAAAACCTATCGTTTTCTGAACCAATACTAGATGTACTTTGTAATGGTTCCACCCTTCTTACATTTATACCTATATTGAAATGATGGTTATTTCTCCTGTCTGATCTGCAAAATGTTGTAACATCCTGGTCATTGCCCTTCGATTTTCCTAAGCTGTTGGTGGCGCCCTTAGAGGACTACCTTAAGAAGAAACCCTAGCTAAGTCTTTCGACCCCCGTATGGAACATACGGCAGAAGATCTTAAGATTTAATTCGCAATAATGCCCCTTTTTCAGCGTTGTGTATTTTTTGGTTTTGAAATTCATATGAGATATGAACGGGCTATTAATGCATATATTTGTGGTAATCCTGGTTCGTTTAAATTAGAGTGAATGATCCCTTTACTATTGAAATTTTAAAACTTTCTTATAAGACCGCGCGTTCAGCCTACTCTCGTCTCCTACAGTACCCCTAACTCTAATACAGTGGTAATCGCTTGTAACCTTTTCCTTTTGAGCTCGTTCCTACCTTTAATAAACCCGAGGACATGAAATAGTTTCGTTATTGCATAAATTAGTATAGTATGGTGTTGACATGCATAGTGCGACGGTTTTCGTCATCTCAGCTCCGGGGTCGCCTTCATTCTGTTTTACATATGTTAATTTTGTTATTCGACACTTAATCTTTTATAGGGAAGGGATGAGAGGGGGGGGGGGGAGAGGAAGGGTAAACTATGTGATCGAAATGTTTTTTTTTTGCAAATTACGTTGGCTCCTCCGCTGACCAAATACGAGAACGGTGGATGGTGATCAGAAATCAAACGCTGACTCCGACGTGGCTACACTATACCCCACAGCTGGCGACCCATTTCATAAAGGTACCCTGACCTGTCGGATGCATTCACGTCCAAGAGAAAGCGAATTAAGTCATCACGCCACTTCCGAAATCGCTCCAACGCCCATTCCTCCGGACGAGCTACTTTACTGAGTCTAGATGGGGAAGGTAATTGCATCCCATATCATGATACTAACGCGATAAGTGTGTCGTGTAGGTTTTGCCTGATGAAGCTCAATCTCCCACGTGCCGTCAGACCTACAGTTCACCTCAAAGGAGCTGCTGTAATTCCGCCAAGGGAGCGTTCCAGTTGGCTTACATCAGCCCCTCGGTCGACACCATTGAATAATGTGATAGCGCTGCGGACTTATTCCCACGAAATATCACGCCGCCGCCCTCCACGTGGATTTTCACAGACGTCCAAAGTGCCTTCATCCTAAACGCCCCAACTGCAGGCCGTGTTCTCGTTCATTACCAGTTGGCTTCATAATCTTCATTCCACTTTCGCGCCCTTGACTCTACACGGCCCCGTTAGGGGGAGTAGTTCTCCAGCGCTTCGTTGGCCTGATTCGTCCACGTTGGCAACCCCTCTCACGTGATAGCGTGAGAAAAAAAATCCTTCTGTCTAGTCCGTGTTTGTGAGAAACGGATTTGCAGCGACACTATCAGACATTACCCAACTATGAAGTTTATTCGAGAGGTAAATTTGGGAATTGGAAAATTGACATGTTGGTTTTATGTACATATTAAAGTGGATTAGTAGTAACTGTCAGTCGGCAAATATCAGCATCACGCGTTCCAAGTCCATCTGGGAATTTGGTTGAATTGAATTGTAAATAAAACACTTACCCAGCCCCTATCCGCTAAATAACAACATCCGGGTTGGGTTTTACACAACCGTTGCCATTTTGGGCGGGGTGTTCGCGAATATCACTAGATTTACCCTGAGCTTATACATAATATCTTTACCTCCACCTGATACATCCTCAACATTATTTTCCTAATTTTTATTGTGTTACCCTCTCTACCGGCCGCAACGAATGTGCTTCGATATCTCCTCCCTAACCTGGTAGTTATTGAAAAATTTCGTTGTAACACGGCTTCGATCGAGCCCAAAGCGCGGTAGCAAGATACTTAGGTATATAGATTTCAGTTATAATTTGACTTTAATCCGAGGCTCCATTGAAGCTCCCAATTAAAGTCTTATCACTTTCGTTTAATTTTTTCCGAGAAGAATATTTTTGGTTTATTATCTTTTGACCACAATCTTTTGTTTATGATCCGTGACTCTAATTGAATCCATAGCAATCGCGCTCAACTTTATTCGAGAAGAAATTTTAACGCTTATTAATTTTAATACAATTCATTTATAATCCGTGACTTTATTTGAATCCATAACAATCGCGTTTAACTTTATTCGAGAAGGAATTTTAACGTTTATTAATTTTAATTACAACTCGTTTATAATCCGTGGCTTTATTTAAAACATAAAAGAATCGCGTTCAACTTTATTCGAGAAGGAATTTTTAGCGTCTATTAATTTTAATACAATTCATTTATAATCCGTGACTTTATTTGAATCCATAGCAATCGCGCTCAACTTTATTCGAGAAGAAATTTTAACGTTTATTAATTTTAATACAATTCATTTATAATCCGTGACTTTATTTGAAACATAAAATCGCGTTCAACTTTATCCGATAAGGAATTTTTAGCGATTATTAATTTTAATTACGATTCATTTAGACCAATTAAACTTTTCAACCTGAATTTAATTATTACGTCAAGGACACTGAGTCTAATTTCTTCAAACACTGAGTTGAACTGTATGTTTTTGACCAGAAAATCTCTAAGTCCGGGATAAGTTATCAAAGTGATAATTTCTCCTAGCGCGGCGCGTATACCCCCTTAAAAGGCCCTCGGCGACTTGTGACGAACTATCTCGATTTGTGCCCGCGCATGATGTCTTATAGCAGTAATTAACTACGCTTGTCATTGCGATCCAACCTTTATTGAAGCGTTACGGTCTTATATTTCTCGCACAATATCCTCTGTGTGACTTAAAACTTATCAGACTTACCCTTCTGCGTTTCTCAGAAAAAATGGGCATCTGCCGTCTCACAACACAGGCCCGTACTGGTGAAATTCTGAAGTTTGCCCCATCCTGCAGGTGCCTTATAATCCGTCAAAATTGACCTGTTTTTCTAATTTAAATTTTTCGCGTTCCTATTTGGTCCGTGATGTGTGTTCTGATGACCTTTCCTTTAGTGCGCTAAGACGTCCCCTTACGCGTAACTAATCAAAATTTTCCTCTTAACTTTCCGTTTTCGTGGATATATCCTACAGCCTACCTTTAATCTTCTTTCTCCCGTGTGGAAATAGAACTCGCAACTCGCCTTTTGTCGAATTGAATGCTGTACACGTCCGTTCCTCCCTTTACATCCCGAATCGATCACTTCTGACAACCATTCCCCTTCCTCCGTATGATAAGTCCCTTGCGTAAGGTCGCCTCCTACATTGCACATTTATTCACCTTCCCCTTTCGTAGTTTAGTATAATAATCACACTTTTCACTGATTATTCCAAGTTCCTAAGGCCTTTTCGGTACTTGTTCTAGTTGAAATGTCCCAGTACACATCATGTCGCTCACCCTTTGCCTTTCGTCCGAGATCGCATCGGTTTGATAACCTGTTTATTTCTTTGGCCAGTTTCATTTTAAGAACTATTACTGAATTTTCACGATTCCTCCCTGCAATTATGGGTGTTGGCCCAAATGATTTTGTCACACGCCTATCTTCTCTCTCCGTCCCTCAACTCGTTTCGCATCAATCAGAGGTCTCAAGTTCCCTTCATAACAAACCCGTATGTACTCGGTCATAATTCCTCTGCCAAGCGTCTATACATTAATTTTAATGTATTTTCGTCTTCCATAAGCCACGTATAAAATTAAGTACTTTCGATAATGGTTATTACCGACTAAATGACGCAGAACGATGTTCGAAATTTTCCCAAAAATCAACTCTCTCAAGTGTCTGAAATTGGCAACCCTCTTACTTCTTTTAACCTCGAGTAACAGGCCTGTTGCTACCAAATCTCGCTCCGTCCGAGTGAAGTTATGCGTTCAAAAAAGGTTGTGAACTCCTAGAATGTCAAGTGATTTAACCTTGATCCTAGCCCCGTTCGTTCACCTATTCATTTTGTGGGAATAGTTCCAAGGTCGATGCTATATAAATCAAAACCTAAACACGCCCCCTATCTGTAATTCCCTTTGTCCTGTCAGAAAGTCACGCCTTCCTCTTTCGTCGCAACCCTAAAGGAAACTCCCCCACCTTTGTATGCAGTTCCCTGTAATTCATATGCGACTGTGCCGACAGATAGCGCTACTATGACGGATTATATCATCTACCTCGGGAGAGACCTTGATTCATCACAACTTCTACATCTATATAGTGCTCACAGAACATTCAAGACCAGCATCATTCCAATTGAAGCCACAACATTCACAAGGTAAAGAACTCCTTCCCACTCGTACTTTGTGTTAAACAAGATGTTTCATTCTTATTTTCTCGTTATAAATTACTATCCATTCATCAAGTACCAATCTACATATACGGTACACAACATGTGTTCATAATATTCCCAATATTTATGCATTTCGTCATTATATTTTATCAAGGTAAAGGAATGGCCTAAAATCCCGTTTTTATTCGGTTTATAAATAGTTTGATCAGATTCTTAGTAAGTTAACAATGTTCATTTTTCAGTGTTTTTAAAATATTTTTCCAATCAAGTCCAAAATCAAATCCGCTTGAAGACGTCATACCACCGAAAAATCTTTCCTCCGTGAGAATACTGTCTGACTCGACGTTTGAATTCATACTAATTTACACACACGACAAAGCTGGCAAGTTATTGGTTCGGGAACTTGCTACATACGGCTGAGTCGAGCCACGGTTTTTGGCTTGTTTCGGTTAATTTTGTACTCGCCGAATATTTTGCGGAGGCGGCCGAGCCAAACTAAGACACCCGAGATTCTCCACACTCGATGAGTTTCAGCTATTCAATCTATTATGCATCTATTAAATTTCCAGTATCCTTCCAATCACAGTCCTTCCTAAACATGAAATCACGAGCACCAACCATCCTTCAAATTACCCAACAATCAACATACATTAATAACAAGCTACTTTACAATCAAGACGTCCACAACGACAATACTATTCGGAATAACAATAAAATCCCCATTCCTCTAACACTCACTACTAAACTTGGGATAACTGCCTACACACTCTATAACTCTCCTCCAAATATGTATAAAAACATCCACCATTTACAAAAAAGTCAAATTAAGGCTTTTAAAAGAATATTTTTTACAAACATGTCAAAACGAAAATACTTAATTCTTGTCGGGTTGCATTTTGTCTTATTTTTTCTCTCTCCTTTCTTATTTGTTATTCAGTAATCGAGCATTATCAATTTACCAATGTATTAATGGGTTTATTTTTATATCCCTGTTTGTTTCCATTTTTGTTTATTCTTGTTTGTTCTACTTAACCTCCCTTTTTCTATTTTTGTACTATTTTGTATGAGAAACTTATGATTTTGATTTGTACTGTTTCGTATGTAAACCTTATAATTTTGATATCAAAATAACAATTTAAAATTGTACCTATGTTTGTACTGTAAGTTCCTCTCGTCATACAATGAGTTTTGTTATTTGTTTGTTTTGTTTTGTTATTGTTATTATTGTTTATAAAAATAATAATAATGAAATTATTATTATTATTATTAGCAGTCAAAATTAATCAAGTGAAAATTACACAAGCGTCCCGACTGCTCCCGATCGGGGAATGTTACTAGGCTGAAGGTAGTTGAGAAGGAAAATAAATGGAAGAGCGGAAGGTGGGGGAGTACCTAGCTTTTTAAATCTGGTTTACCAAACACGGCTAAAGCCATTTCAAAGAACGATTCAATTCAGATTGGTGAATTTTTACTAGAGCTATATATATATTTATTATTATTATATTAATTATTTATTACCGTTATTTCCACTATTTTCCGTTCTAGAACGTGCCGCAAATATAAACATAATATTTTATTATAGGTGAATTAAACAACCAAAATGTATTAAATTAAATTTACCTGAGCACATCGGGGTTTGAACCCGTAATCCCAGGATTGTTAATCGAGAATGTTGCCTCTCGACCACGGATTCCGTCAAATTAATACTTTTGTAATTTGAAGTAATACTTATTTCTGGTTTCTACAAGCTTATATTCTGAATAATATTTACAATTTATAAGTACTTAGGTATATTATTAATACACTCAAATATTTGTACATTTACTGAGAGGTTTAAGTTGTGCGTTTACAAGCTTACTGTTATTATAAGAGAATTGCGAGTACTTTAGTAAATTGTCCTCAAATTTGAAATTTGTTCTGTATTCCAACAAAGATGAGTATGTAGAAAGCATCAGAGATGTTCAAAGGTTAAAAGTAATTAACAACGAAGATTTATGAAAATAATTGTTCTTTTTTAAACTATGTAACCTTTCTGCAAATAAACTACAGCGTAATAACGTTAAAATACACATCATGAGAAGGTCATTATTGTTTATTTTCGTTAAAAATAACCTCGCATGACCTCATTCTGACATTCAGTCCTTTTTTTTATTGTTAGGTAAATAAATTAATGATGTTTCTACCCAGTAAAAATGACGAATCTGAGGCGTGTTTGGGGTAAAACCATGTTGATATTCGGAAAGAAGATCCAGATTGGATGTTTAGGTGAATAGGGCGTGTGGAATTTAATAATTTACTTGAGTGAATTCAATACATTATTCAGATCATGCCAAAGTCAGTTTAATCCCTTGGGCTAATTTGTTTTTTTGCGAACACATAGCTATTTTACCGTAGAGACAAGTTGCTCGCTTGTGGGAATATCTCATATGGTCTCATGGAAATTGATATAGGTACATCAGTTTTTTTTCTAATCCAGAATTTGACCACAGAATAATAAAAATATATACCTCTTTGTAACAAAGGGGTTCCGACCACAATTTAAAAAGAAAAAAATATATAAATTACTTATAAACGACAAAAAAGTGTGATAAATGTTCATAATAAATTTATCCAGTAAAATATGTTTTTATTGTTCTTAGCAATTTTAGTATAGTGTTTAGACGAAAAAACTTAAGGTGACCAAATTTTAAAACTTTTTAAAATATTGCAAAAATTAAATTTGAAATCGTATTTTATCACCTTTCCAAAAGAGTTTTTTTTTGTTTTCATATACGTTCAGAAATCTTTCATTTATTTGGTTTAATTGCGAAGCTAAAATACTCCCAAACTCTTCTACTCTCTGACAACATCTTTTAGAAATAAAACGTCCAATATGCCAGAGGACTGAGAGGTTAACAAATATTATATGTGAAACGACGTACATAAGTGCTACGATATTAATATGAATTAAACAGATAGTTTGCGCTAACGTATACAAAGTTATAAGGATATATGTGTATAAATATTAATAACCCTTAAAAGAAATGGTGCGATCGTTAATTAGTTAGTTAGGAATTACTTTACATTAAATGAAAATAGATTACGGAAATCCATAATCGAATTTACCTCTTGTGTTTATAGTAGTAACCGGAGATTTAGTTCGTTAAATATATTTTTAGGTACAACTATGCATATAATAGGTAGGAACACGTCCTATATATATTTAAATACTACTAGCCTTGAATTCTCACAATATCTTAAAATTTATTTTAATCAACTAAATAACTAACCATCTCGCCGTTTCCCCGTAGGGGTACGCAAAGAGGACGGACCGCCAGACAACACGGTCTCGACACGCACTCCTTGCCTCATTCACATTCATTATATATAAATATATATTCCGATATAATAATGAATGTGTCTATACTGTCTAAACCGACTATAGTAAGGCGTTTGACAAGTTCGATCACTCAACCTTGTTGAACAAGCTTTTAAAGATTGGTATTCACGGCAATCTTTATCGTTGGCTCTCTTCTTATATCTCCAACCGTAGTCAAATAGTAGTGGTTGCTGGATTTAAATCCGTCTCTGTTGCTGTTACATCGGGAGTTCCTCAAAGCAGCCTGTTAGGATCATTACTATTGAATATCTATATCAATGATATTGGCCACTGCTTTTTATACTCGCAGACCATCCCATATGCAGATGATATGAAAATCTTCTCACCTATAAACTCAATCGAAGACTGTCACAATCTGCAAAAGGATTTACAACGTTTAAACGCGTATGTTAATGCCCATTGTCTGGAATTAAATATATCCAAATGCTTCATCGTACGTTTTACTAGAAACAAAAACATATTCATACACGAATACTCAATTAATCATCAACCTCTATCTACCAAATCAGAAATTAAGGACCTTGGGGTTGTACTTGATAGTAAACTGAATTTCCATAAACATATTGACCACGTAGTCACTAACGCATCTTCTTTGCTGGGTTTCATAATCCGTTCCTGTAAACAATTCAAAGATATTACTACTTTCAAAATACTGTATTTCTCATACGTTCGTAGTATCCTTAAATACGCATCACAAGTGTGGAACCCAGGCTATGCAATACATAAAAATAGAATTGAAAGTGTTCAAAATAGATTTTTAAGGTACCTTAATTTCCGCTCTTTTCGATTTCATATTAGTAATGAAGACTCTGCAAAGTTCTTCAATATACAGACGTTAACTTTCCGAAGAAATATAGCAGAATTGGTTATGTTATTTAAAATTACACACAATTTAATCGATAGTCCTGATCTTTTTCAACGCCTATTATTCCATGTTCCCAATCGCAACAGCAGACAGTCGCTTACATTTAATCTCCCTCATTGTAAGACCAATTCCAAACAAAACTCATTTATCTACAGATCCACACATTCATTTAACTTAAATTATTACCATATTGACATTTTTAACTCGACTTTACGCGACATAAAACAAAAACTCAATAATCAACAAAACTCAAACTAGAAGTTCAATTCCTATATATTCCCGTCCTTTGCCTCTTAATCCTTATCCTTTATTTCCCCCTCCTCCCCCCCACCATCCTTTATTTTAATATTTTCTAACTAAACAAGAAATTAATTTAAGAGAACATCTCTATGACATTGTACACCTTACCATTAACTATTCATATGCCGAAAGTTCATAATTGGCATAATTAACTATATTATTATTGTATCATTGTATTATTAAAGATTTGCTGTCAACTTTTCCTAAAATGTATAAATAAATAAATAAATTCATCGTCACATACATACTCTTCTATTATTCTGATTCTCGACATGGTCCGACTCAAGTATCTGATTCACTTGGTCGTGCCGTGTCTTCCGCGGGCGTCCCCGACTTCTGCTACCATTCACATTTGCATCGTATATTCTCCTTACACTCCTTTCTTCGCTCATTCGCTCTACATGTCGAAATTTGAACACTCCTGAAATAAACAATAAAACAGTTTCACGAATTTGAGGTTGGATTAAATCATAATAAAATGGGTATGAATAGGAGGCAAAAAGCATCATATTGAAATCATTTATTTTAAAAATAACTTAATGAATAAAACCTAAAATTCTTATATTTAAATATCTCACTTAGTTCGGGCAGAATCTTGCGATAGTGCGTAAAGATGCCAGTAAAAATGTACGTTAGGAAAATGACGATAATATCGGTAGTTCTTTGTCGAAGTATGATACAGTTAAATATGACTGAAGAGAATTGGGTTGAATTTACTCAGTAGTTTTCTGATTTTTCTCTTTGAGGGTCACCTGTATTGTCTTTAGAGATGAAATCATTAAATTGATGTAGGAAATTCATATTATATTGAATTTTAGCATTCAAGACAAGTCAAAAGTAGATCCATACCACTTCAAGTAAGAGATTTTATTTTTATTTTATTTTATTTTTTATTTTATTTTATTTTATTTGGGAAACAAACAGTTATACAAATATATTTTAATACAAATCATTTTTACCAAGTTGCATAAACCAGTAAAGTTTCCACAGAAGATTCATTGGTAGAAAAACATATGAATATAAATAATACAATACAATATAAATACTAACTAGTAGAAAAGGAAAATCTCCAAAAAAATAAAAAGACTACAGATTCAACCCATACAAAAACAATACACACACTAACACTACTAAGTTTCCCGCAACGATCGAACGCTACTCTCTTAGGAATGCTATGAATCCTGCGAGGCTCGTGTTAAACACATCGATATTTGTGCATAATCTATTAAAGGTGCTACAGCTTCTTCTTATAAATACATTTTCAACATAATTAGTATTGCTCTTAGGAATATAAAATGTGTCCGGAGATCGAGTTACTCTTAATGGACATCTGAAATGAATATTTTGTAAAAGGTATGGGCTATCAATAAAATAGTGGATTATCTTATATAGCATTACTAGGTCTCTGATATCTCGGCGTTGATCAAGAGTTTTAAAGTTCATGGACACATTGTTTTCATCATTTCGCATGCGATAAGAGACATATTTCAAAAACTTTTTCTGAACTCTTTCTATGTTTGATTTATATGTAGAATTATGAGGGTTCCACACTGTTGATGCATACTCTAGGTGGCTTCGGACGTAAGATATGTAGAGAATCTTAAATGTTTGTGGATTTTGGATTTTTGAAAACTGAACATACTCTAAGTATAAATCCCAGCATTTTCAAAGCCTTCGACGTAATATGCTCGATATGAGATTGAAAAAGAAGCTTACTGTCCATTAGGACTCCAAGATCTCTAATCACATTTACCCTGTTTAAGGGTTTGTTTTTAATATTGTAGGGATATAATATTGTGTGTTTCTTTCGAGAGTAAGATATGACGCTGCATTTGTCTGCATTCAAAAGAAGGTGATTTTTTAAACAATATTCATTCACCAGAGAGTCAAGGTCATGCTGGAGTTCTATGCAATCCATCTCAGACTTTATGATTTTGACTATCTTTTTGTCATCAGCATATAAGTATAGCTGAGAATTACGGATAATTATGCTAACGTCATTCATAAAGATATTAAATAAAAGGGGGCCAAGGTGAGATCCCTGGGGTACTCCTGAGGTTACGGGCACGAA
The DNA here is from genome assembly GCF_061612785.1 of Hesperophylax consimilis. Taxonomy (NCBI): domain Eukaryota; kingdom Metazoa; phylum Arthropoda; class Insecta; order Trichoptera; family Limnephilidae; genus Hesperophylax; species Hesperophylax consimilis. Next base: position 11,707,964 of record NC_142844.1, read on the forward strand.
ACTAGAGCAAAACCCTTGAACAGTTACAGCTTGTGTACGATTGTAGAGGTAAGAGGCTAACCAACGAAGGAGGTCACCGTGTATACCCATTGCTTCGACTTTCTCAATTAAAATGCTGTGTGGGATTTTATCAAAGGCTTTGGAATAGTCTGTGTAGACTACATCTATTTGATATCCGTTATCCATAGCAACAAGGACTGTGTCAACAAACTCACAAAGGTTAGTTTCTGTTGATTTTTTGGTCATGAAGCCGTGTTGATTCGGAATAATGTGTGGCCGTATACAAGGAAAAATATTATCATAAACAATTTTTTCAAAAAGCTTACCAATTACATTTAGTTTAGAGATCGGTCTGTAATTTTCAATATTGTGCTTGTCTCCTTTTTTTAATATAGGTACAACGTATGAGCTTTTCCATTGCTGTGGAAAAATGCCAGAAGACAGTGAGGTTTTAAATATTTGACTTAGCGGATAACATAAAACACCAGCGCAATTCTTTAAAAACACTGGGTGTATACCATCAGGCCCACTGCCTTTGGTAGGGTCTAATGATTTAAGATATTTACAAACTAATTCAGCGTCCATATTAACATTACTTAGATTGAGTACTGAGGTGTTTGGATTATATACTCGAGTGGTAGACGAGGTGCACGGGGTGTGGGATTCGAAGGAGGATTGGAAATGTATATTGAATAAGTTACTTATAGCTTCCCCACCCGATACATGCTGAGAGTTAAGATACATATTGTTAGGTAGTTCAGAACTTTTTTGCTTAGATTTAACAAATGTCCAGAAATGTTTGGGATCGGTATTAATATTAGATTCGGCCATATTAATGAAATTGTCATAGCATACTTTCTGCATGCACTTTTGTCGTTCTCGAAGAAGAGAGAAAGTATGATAGTCTGAGTAACGGTTATAAATTTTGTATTTTTTATGAAATTTAAGTTTTTCTTTAATTACTTTTTTTAAGGCAGAGCTGTACCACGGAGGATATCTAGAGTCTATGTTAACTGTTCTGGATGGTACGTGTGCGTCAATTACCTTATTTAATTCAGAATAGAAACGCGCTGTGAGTGAGTCTACATTACTGCTGTTTAAGGTCGTTGTCCAGTCAACGGCTGCCAAGGCGCTATTAATCAGTACATAGTCAGCGCGGTGATAGGAGCGGACCGTGCGCGATCGCGGGGTTTGGAGGGAAGGCTCGCGGGATATGCGCAGCGCTAACTCTAAGGAGCGGTGATGTGCATCTTCTGGCACTAGTGGAGTGTTGCAACCACTTACCGTGCACACGTTACTCGAGATTACCAGGTCGAGAATACGTTCGTTTATATTAAGTTGGTTGTTGAATTGACGGAAGCCAGTAAAGTCTAAGAAATCAGAGAGAGTTGAAGTAAGTGCATCGATTGAGGATCCGTTAAGTAATAGAGCACCGTCTGCGGTCAAAGGCAGAAGCCATGGGGCATGTGATATGTTGAAGTCTCCTAATAGAAGGAATTCATCATTGGGGAAATTTGTATACAACGCAGATATAAATTCAAAAAAGTCACTTAAAGATTTAATCTGCTCCGCGCCCTGCACGAAGTATGAACAGTATATACGTAGTTTAGAAACATGCCCACTAGGGCCTAGTGCAAGAGTTGCTGTCGCTATTTCTGCGCGTTGGACAGGAGGGAGAGAGGTTGAGGGGCACGTCGGCAGTTCGCGGCGCACTGCAATCAGTGATCCACCGCCGAGCGCCTGTCCCAACCGCACATAGTCGCGATCACAACGATACACTACATAACGGTTATCAAATAATTCCGAGTCAAATATACTTGGCAGAAGCCAAATCTCAGTCAAGCATATTACGTCATAATTGGCATTAAGAACGCTGGAAAGAAATACATGAGTCTTAGTTCGCAGACCTCTAACATTTTGATAATATATATTCAATTCACCGAGAACATGCATTTGAATGGAGTATATAGGTCAAACATATGTGTAAACAATAATAATGGAATATGTTGAATTTCGAAAACATAGAAGAGATTAATTGAATATGTAGAGATATAATTGAAATGTTGGTATTGAAAAATGTATAATAGTATTAAAAAAATTAAAAATTCTAAAGGGATCCTAAGTTTAAAAATCCAAAACATTACATTTTCATGGTTACAATAATAATACACATTTGTAGCGATTGCAATAGACTGATACAAAGATAAAAAACCGGTTAAGTACTTGCTATAAACTAAAAGATCTGTCAGTATACTAAGAGTGAGAAAAATAAGAGTAATCACAATCTTTTCTAAATACTCGTACATATTTTCAACAAAATTATTTTCATGGATAAATTCCTTTAGCCAAGTTTCGCATATAAGATAAATATCAAAATTGTTCAAAAGGACCTGATTTAAGAAGTTATGAGTTTTTGTGGGAAGACCTCGCACATTAATAAAATATAAGTTAAGCATTTTATATATTATGTTTGTGAAATTAACTGAAAAATATTTTATAAATATAAAATAAATATTTTGTGACTGGGGGTAATTTTGAACATCCGAATTATGTGTTTGTTTCTGGTAAATTATATTGTCTATGATTCCAAGAGACTTTAGTTTTGACAGATTGATAGGTATATCTATGGACATATTCACATGATTAATGAATTGTAAACAAGCCCTAAAAATAACAATATTACTATGACTTAACATTATTTCATAAGTATTTGGTAGTATTTTGTACTTAACACATGGTGATAATTCGTGTTTTGCAACGAATGACAAATTGTGTACAATATTCAGATATTTCCATCCTTGCCAGAGATTATATTTGACATGTAAGGTTAATTTTCTAAAGGGGCCTGCGTTTGTAAGGCAGGTTGAAGTGTCTTCAATTTGGAGAGTCTGTTGACATCATCTTGATCAAAAATTAACATTATAGGGGTTGAATCACTTACACGAACGAATATTTTGGAGTTTTTTACCCAACAGTAGCGATTTTTTTTTTCCATTTTTATATCTCGACATTGTTTTAGAAGATGTTGGTTTTTAGAGGTTAAGTGGTCATTAATGTAAATTCTACTGACTCCAGGAAGCTGCAATTCTGAAACAAACATCCCTTTTCTCTTCCTTATTGCAGCTAATAGTTCATCTTTAAGATATCTGCGCGTGAATTTTACAACAATGTTCCTCGGTTTTCCATTTGTTACGGTACGACTTATTCTGGGGGAAATTCTGCTGGCGAAGTCTACTTCATTTCGGGTGATTTTGCATCCAGCTGTAGCACCGATTTTAGATAGAATGTCATAAACATTTTCATTTTTGTTTTCCGGAATACCACTTATTATAACGTTGTTTGAGCGATTATATTGATCACTGTTTTCAATTTGTCTTTCCAACTGTATTACTTTCTTCTTAAGTTCTTCAATTTCCTCCTTGTACTCCTTTTTTATCACTTCAACTATAGTTTTTTTAAAGTCTGCAAACGATTTTTCTAGGAATTCAACTTTAAAGTCGTCGAACTTTTTATCCAGAATTTGTAGTAGTTCCGGACTAAAGTTACTGGTGGACTTGGAGTTTGAACGTGTAGTCATTGTTATTTTATATGAAAATTGTTTTTTTTAAAATTATATTATTGAAAAACAAAGGAAGAGCAAAATTTGACAGTAGTTACAAGCAATGTTATTGTCAAGGTATTTTATGGTATTTTATTTTATGGTATTTTATGGTGGAATAATTTATTTGTCTTCCGGACAAAGCTATGTTAATTTGTTATTTGGTCAAATGTTGTAAAAATAAATATTTCAATGTAAAGAAAAAAATAAACAATGTTGACACAATATTTGCTACGTAATCATTATAAGTATATATTTAACATGTTGTTATATGCCAATATATCATATAAACATGTGAGCATTTGATCCGGGATTATGCGCTTTAGTAAATTGACTAGGCTCTAGAAATTCAATTACAGATTAACTTGGATATACGGTTTATCTGATAATTATGATTTAATACATAGAATATCTACTATCTATGTTCTACACGTTTCGTACAAATTCAAACAGTCAACTAACACAAGAGTAATAATTATTTTTTCGATTCTTCAATAAAATAGCAAAATATTGTTTAGTGTGTCTCTAACAATTTTGAAAATTAACGCTGTAAATAGAGCAGTTTACAAAAATTCGATGGTGAAATTTTTTTTCAATTTATTAACGACCTTGTATGTTGAAACGTTACTAATGTGGAAACTGACATAAAATAGTTCATAAAGAAATATGTATTCATACTCGCTCATTGCTTACACAACCAAATAGGGTTGTTTATCTGTTGTAAACTTAAATTTCTCATCGAATTTCGGAATATTTTAAATGTGTTATATATTTATTCTTTTCGAATATGTCAAAAAAATACCATTTTAAGAAAGTAGATAAAATTACCCTTTAGATTTTTATTTTTGATGTTTATTAATAAATTGTGATATTTATAAATTGGAATATTTTTATTTCAAACATGAAAAAAAACATATTTTTACTCCAAATGTCGAAACATTGTAAAAATTTTGAAACGACATTCGATGTATTAAAACAATTTACAATAATATTTTCACCTCATTTTTTTCTTCAATCTTGTTCATACAATAAACAATTATAATCATTCCCAAAGAATAATTACAACAAAATTGCGACATTTCGAATTCATACTTAGCGCAGTATAACTGTTGATTTCTATTTACCTACACATAAAACATTCATGTTATTAAAACAGTACTTTCATAGAATTCTTATTAAATTCTCACGGAAACAGTCAATTAACAAAATTATATGTCTGAAATAACCTCAGACGGGTATTTCACACGTCATTTCTTTCGGAGCCTAACTTAAGATATTTTTTATTAGTACCAAATCGAATCTATATTTTTACAGTCTTTATACAACGTGTAAAAAAAACGGTTGTGAAGTGATTTTTTTTATCAAGGATTGTTATTGTTTCATAGAGGATGGTAAAAATAGATATTAATAGAAAATACATAAATGGCTAGACTGTTGCACGCGTTAAATCTTAGCAGACTATAATAATGTGTAAGTTATAAAATAAAAATGTCTTCACAAATTCTAAAATACCCGGCAAAAAACAAGCAGCTTTCACAATTTCAAGTATAATGAAGGATTTTACTAATAAATCAAAGCCTCAATTAATTGAGCTTTTCCGGAAAAGCCTTTTTTGTAAGGCATGCGTCTTATCATGATTGTTTGACTTCCCAAACCCATAAAAGTGAACGGTTATGGTTCAAATATTGAGATAAAGCAAGAAGGGCACCCATTTTCCTAACGACTTTATTTCATAAAGAATGTATTAACATAAATTAGTATTTTATATGGAGCAGAAAAAAAACTTTTATGATTATTGCTGTCATAAAATATTAAGTACCAAGTATTTTTTGTGGGAATTATGATGTTTTAGATTAATTATTTTCATGATACCTACTTTTATAAATTTTTACTACTCAGAATTTATAAATATATTATTGGTTTAAGCGCTGCAATTCATTAGCGTAAGCATCGTGGGCTTTATTCGTTTTTCTGGATATGAAATGCGACTTGGTTTGGAAGTTTTGATTAGTATAATCTTTTCAAAAATTGCTAAGCCAAATGGGTTAAATTATAAATAGTTCAATGAAGTTCGTTTGTTTTGGATTTTCAAAAATCTATCAATAGTCATGGAAATTTCAATTAACCACAGGGCCGTTCCTACACGGGCGCAATTGGAGCAGTCCGCTCCAGGCGACCGATTGCCAAGGCGCTGATAAATTGATAATATACCTATGGAAAAAAATCGTATTATTAATAAATTTATATTAATCCCAATAAGTTAAAAAAAGAACCCAGCTCCCATATAAGATGACAAACCGAAAACCATCATTATTATTATTACGAGTATACCCACTCGAGCGACAATTTAACTAGTAAAACTTGACCACAGATCACTGTTGTATGATCCGACTTCCCTTACCTAAACTTACTGAAGGCGCCGAAAAATTATTGCGTTTCTCGTTTTATAAGGCAAATATACTTTGTTTGAACAAAAAATTCATGCGGGTGAAAAAGGGATGCAGAATACGCAAATAAGAGAAAGGTATAAGCTATAATACTGAAAGCTAAAATAAAGTAATGAAAGAATGAGACAGGGCCATACGAAATTGTTTCGTACAAAATGAACACACACAAATTAGAAACGTAATTGCAATAACATAAAGTTATTTTTTTTATACTAAGATAAATATTTTAAAAGTTAGCCAATCGTGGCTTTGTGGCGGTTTTTCACATTGTTGGTTATTTAACAATACGCTGATCATACTTACATTTAAAATAGCAAAATACTTGCACTACGACATACATTTGAGTATCATTTATATCAGTTTTTCTGGTGTAGGTACCGCCACCCCGGGAACAATTCATTAGATTATTATTACCTCTGTCATAGGTCAGCCCAGTTGTTCTCTACTTTTGGTTTGCAGAGGTTCCCGGGTAAGGTTTGTCCAGGTCTGATGCGTCTGCCTGTCAATTGTGTGGTGAGTTGGATTGAGAGAAGCCGGTTGAGGAAGACTCTTTGATCTCCCTTGCCGTACTCTCTCGACCGCCTTGCATCGCGGTGGGAGAGGGATTCATATGTCCATTACTCGTCGACACACTGACCCTCAGATTACTACTCACTACCCACCTCTCATACATTTGTTTCTTTCCCACCTCTTTTTCTTCATTTCCAAAAGACCCTCCATTCAACATCCCCAAAGATGACCTTAGCACACGGAAAAATTTCTTCATGGCCTCTTGCGTGGAGCTAATTTAAAAAAATATATATAGTTATGTCGTTTTTAGGTGCAAACAGTTTTACCAGCGCCAGACGCGGTTTTTCTCATTATTAACCATAACCTTTTTACAGATCGACCTAGTCTTTGGGTTTGGTTACATAAATATTGGGGATAAAAAATAATAAATTCATTTTTTAAAAACGTTATTTTTTCAATTAAAGAAAATTACGGCATTTCAAAAAATATATTTAATTGTATACATGCTGAAGTGACTGATAAAATATTGTAAACATCTAATAAAAATAACCCTAATGATCCGTCCGAAGTCTAAAGGAGTTAGCGCAACACGGCATAACACCCCAAAAACAAATAACAAAAAATTAATCATCTATTTATTTTGTTTTCTTCTGCGGCGTACGATAAAATAATAACGACGATATCCAACCATCGATAAAACATATACCCCATTGGGGTTTCATTAAAGGCCAGCGCCCTTGAGGTGATTTCTCACGAAAATGGCGCTATATAAATTAGCCAAATATTATAAGAATGTTTAATTAGTCCGTGTAAGCAACCCCTTGAATCAACTTTCTACAATTACAAAGATCTTGAAAACTCAAAAATTTTCGCAATTACTTTGAAGATTTTCTCAATCGATTTTTACTTAAGACATCTCGGCTACCATTCTCGTCCTTAAAATGTTGATAAATAATGTTTTATATTGTTAATGCGTCACCAGCTTATCTCCTAAATACGATATCCTCCCTCACTGGATGCTGGCAGATTGATTGAAAGGAAATCAATTTCCCTTTCCGGCTTCACTTTTTGTTTGCAAAGGGAAATTGAAACGCTTCTTGCATTTTGCGCGCGGTGTATTTTTACATCGCGATTTATAGGGAAAAGTACCTACCGTATCGCCGACATAAAAAAAAAAACAAATAAAAACTTATAAAAATCATTTTGTAGAACTTGTGGGACGTTCCAAATTTCGGTGAAAATATTTTTATGATTTCACGGGCCAAATAATGGAAATTACAAGAAATGACGTTAAAAGAGTTTTTTAAAATGGTTTTGAAATACTTTACGTGATTTAAATGATGAAAAATTTGATATTTCATTCCATTTTCAATATAATTTCAAAAGTGCTATGTAAAACTGAAAAACGATTAAAAGTTTAACCATGTTTGTGCTAATTTCTACCACATAACTCTGTACGGTTCCCTAAGTACTTATTTACATTAGTTTCACCCAGGAAGCTTCGATGAGAATAATTTCTCTCGTAGCCTTTGTCATTTTTGGGGATGCTGTGTGGGGGTGTTTTTTACCAAAGTGAAGGAGAGGAAGATATGGGAAGGAAAAGGGCATGAGTGGTGAGTAGAAATCTGAGGTTCAGTGTGTCCAGGAGTAACGGGTGTTTGAAAAGATCCCTTCCATTGCGATGCAAGCCTATAGGTCGAGAGAGTCTTGCTAGAGCAGTAAAAAGATCTTCCTCAACGAGTCTCTCCAAATCCAGCCCGCCATACACTAAGTGGGCAGATGCATCCGCCGCCAAAACCTGGACAATCCTCAAGCTTTGAACCCGGGCACCCCTGCTAAGTCATCAAACTTAGCGAACCACTGGAGTGACCTAAAGCAGAGGTATTGGTTATCCAATGAATAGTTTCTGGGGCGTCGCGTCGGTACCCATACCAACCTCTAAAATTGGTTAACTTTATCGAATACTGGGGTAATACTAAAGACAAATAAAATATCACGCAAGTCTTTAAAGTAAAATAATAAACTAAACCATTTTTATTATTTTTTTGGTAAACTAATGTTTTTAAGACAAGATTTTTTTATGCATAGCACAAAGGGTAACAATTATTTTATAAGCAATAATTATTAGCCTGAAACACTCATCCACATTGAAAAATCTTCTGATAAAAGATACATGACGCAAACGGGACTTGAACCCGTGTCCTTTCGATTTCTGGTCGACAGCTCTGACCACTGAGCTATGGCGGCTTACCTCTTATCCGCGAAATAATTCAATATATACTAGTGTTTTATTCAACAATTACTGCTTGTTACATTTTTTCACCTGAGACACGGGTTCGAGTCCCGTTGGCGTCATGTATCTTTTATCAGGAGATTTTTCAATGTGGATGAGTGTTTCAGGCTAAAAATTATTGCTTATAAAATAATTTAAACCATTTTTAATTAATTAATGAAACCTTCTTTTCAAATACGTCCATTATGGTTTCTAGAATATATTTAATTGAAATTTTTACATTAAATAAGCACTACAATTATATTGAATTGATAATCACAAAAAGTTTTACAGTAACACGAATGTTTCAAAATTTTGATAAAAAATTGTATTAAATCCTTAATAGATTTAGATTTCTCTAATCATGTAATCAATATTGATCTTATTAATAAAAAGCGGAACATTATAATTTTGAAGAAAGATAAATGAGTAAATATCACAATACTAATCGAGAAATCATTAATAAATAATCAGTACAGCCCCATAACATGTTTCCGGTAAACCGGTCAGACCCGTACTTATCTTTGTCCCTTGTGTTACTTCCTTCTCTCTCCCTCTTTCACCTGACATAATTACCCCCTAGTTGTTATAATTACATACACCTGTATGTAAATAATAAATATAGCATATTTATATCGGCCCTAAATACGGCATGGTCCGGTCCTAAACCTGTTGGCTTTAACTAAAATCAAATGGTCATAACGTTCCACAAATTTCGTAAATAATTTTCACGGTTATAATATTGGGTTATTTTTCGCAAACCTTTTGAATTTTTTTTAATGAGTTATGTCACACCTGCAAAGCACCATTCTCAAATTTTAACAGGGCTTATAATGTTTGTAACGAATCGCTTACATACATTTTGTACACCATTATTATGTTATATCGATCGATGCCCAGCATTTCCCGGAAATCAGAATGTCGAACCGGTGTAGTATTTTCTCAGATGTTTTCAATGTTTTGCCCAAAGAGGCGAAATTTATGAAAAGTAATAATAGTCTATTTAGAAGAAATGACTAGTAGAAATCAGATTTTGTCGAAATTTTGAGTTTAAAAAAATTATAATTTATGAACGTGGTATCAAATCAAAAATATCCTCTTCAATACCTTACATAGTAATAAAGAATATGTGTTGTAAATTTAAACAAAATCGGTTAAGTAGATCTATCTATCTTATATCTTGTACACCAGTTTGAAAAAAAAAGTTAAAGTAGGTAAAGAAAAAAAACAGTACGGCGTCAGCGTCTTAAAACTTTTTTTTTAATTACCTTCTGTGATTACTAGACGGTACATGAGGTCTTCTATTGTTGCCGCATTGTCCTCGGACTTCTTTTGAGTAGCTTTTTTCAATGTTCTGGCCTCTTTGGTCTCCTGTTGGGCTCTCATGTAGGCTATAAATATTTTTCCGATCGATACACGAGTTTCGGGCCGACTCAACCGCGCTCATTTCTAATGAAACGTTTAAAAGTTTAAAAAAATATATCTAGCAAAAAAAATAAAACGATATTTTGAAAATTTCATGGTTAAATCAGTTAATCCATAACCCCACCAGCTACGAGCAGTAATCTTCATACAATATACTTTCAAGAACTTAAGTTCATTACTGTGAAATATAATAAATAATATTACTATTAAATTTAGGTCACTGACTTGTACTTAATTAAAATATTGATGAAATTCTTTAATGCACATAAAGGAAACAGTCCAACGTTATTTTGGTTCGGTTGTATGACAGTTCGACCCTGAAAGATATGACTATACCTCAGGGGAAGATCACCTACGTTTACGGGTTTGTTTTTATTCGGTAAAATACCGTAGCATTTGAATAATACAAAGCCAGCGTACCCTGCACAAAAACATTCCAAAAGATCATAAATTTTAGTACGGAATGCTCTCGAATTTCGAATACTACTAAAACTGAATTACTTTTTACGTTTTGAGCATATTGTCGGTCTAAATTACTACATTAACTTTGGCTCGCCCAGGTGATTCCTTTTAGCGTACTCAGCGAGACTCGTCATAAACTGTGGAATTGTAAGAATACTCTCTAAAGTTTTGTTATTGTGAAAGTTCAAATCTTTAAAACAGCTTTTCGTTTTTAGTGATTTCAAATGAAGACTTATTATGACTTAGTCATCAAAAACATTTAAAAAAATTGTTTTCGAAAAAAATATATATCTGAGAGACACAATAATTTTGATACTGAAGATTCTAAAGGACAACGTCATTATTAAACAGCCTGCATGACAGATCAGTAAGCTCCTTGGCTCTGGACCAAGGGGTAGCGGTTTCAACAATTAAGGTGGACAATTTCAAAAAATTTACGTGTGAATTTTATTCAATGTAGGAAAATAAACTTAATATCGCCCTTGCAAGGTGACAATTTACCAAATTATTCTTGAGTTTGTTTAAGCTACGTTTAATGACCAAATCGAATTATCCAAATACTTCTCAAATTTCCCCTTTTTAACTTTTTCTTCTCTTACTATTTTACTTTACTTATTAATATTTACAATTTGTGACAATGTTTTTAATTATTTTTATTCGAATTGGCATTTGAATTGCAATTAAATCCCTTCTTTGTTAACGTTTTGTACAGCATTAAATATTCCACATCTACCATGAAATCTAACAAAAATCTCCTATAAGTTGGTTCGATAAAGAGAAAGAAGAGCAGTACGATCAAATATCCCATAAGCCAATCGACGTAATTATGTTGGGGTTAAGAACAAGAAACAAGGTGAACAAAGAAATTTCCGACATAAAGGAAGCACATAATAAATTTGATCCAGTCAATACATGTCTTTTAATTCGGCAAGGCTCATGAGGCTTGCTAAGGGTTCGTTGGTTGGGTTGTTTGAATTGGTCAGGGGTTGAGGTAGGGTGAAACAAGTCAGGATTTATATGACAGGATTTATTCTCCGCATTGACTTATTAACAATAAAATAAAGCGGCTCGAATAACTCTGTCGGCAGTTTGGGGTTGGCTGACTCGCGATATTTCTTGCGGTTATAGAAAGAAAGTAAAAGCTTTTATTAATCAGTAAACAACCTTTCTTGTTCATAGGAAATAAACCATTTCCAAATCATTTGACTGGCAAGAAAATTCTTCCCGAATTATCGAAATGGATTTCTTGATGAAATTCTTGCTTGATCCTTTTAAATTAATTGCCACTGTCAGTCTGAGTACCTGCCGTCTCAAATGTCTGATAAATTCAGAAATATCTATGCCCGAAGTACTGAAGAGATTAACTTATAGAAGTGTGTAATGGGAGTGTCCAATTGCCCGAATTAAGCTCAATTTTTCCTCACTTCTTTAAAAAAAATTTTTTTTAAAACCCTACGTGACTCCCAACTGCTCCTATCAATCTATCAATTGGTCTAGAGGTAGTTGGGAGGGGAAGAAGATGGAGTAGAAAAAGGCGGGGCAGCACCAGGGTAATCTGGTCACCAAACACGGCCAAAGCCATCGCATGCAACGTTTCAATTCTGAATGATGGTCTCACACCAGGGCGATACTGAGAGTAACTTCCACTCTGTAACGTGCCGCAAATTTATGTAATAATAGATATTATTTCAAATGAGTATATTGGGAAACACGTACATTAATCAAATAAAATTTACTTGCCCACGCCGAGATTTAACCTACGACCTCCAGCTTGCCGAAAGTCGATAGCCTTATCCCTAAAATAAAACATTTTTCAAAAATCTAATTTCTTTAAACATCAATTTCACCAATCTGTCTGAGGCCTAAGAGTTCTAAGGTATTTTGTATCAGTTTTCTTAAAAATCGGTCTAAATCATATTTCTTAGAGTTATCTGTTATAATATTTTGAACTCAAAACGACAAAGGACACAATTTTTCCAAGTCTTAATATTTAATAAGTTGGGGTATTCCTAAAACGTCATCTAAATAATGTATTATTTGTTTTTTTTTCATGCTTATATGATATTCCATTTCTATGACTACAAATAGAGAAAAGGCGGTCTACAAACGGTATCAGAGAAGATTACTCTTGGGGTGTACATAAAAAGCGAAGAAAAAATCGAGGAAATGGCCTCCAACATCTGACGTGGAGTAAATAATTTATTTTCCTTTGTACCTTCTGATCTTTATAAATATTTAATCCAGACATACGTGATTTTATATGCACAGTGTATGTCGATATTGATGGCTGAATTATTGAGTATGAATACGCGGAATAGAAAACGTAAAGGCGTGAAAGGAGGTTTATTTACTTCATGGTATTATATAAGTACCTACACGGAGAAAAATTATCTTTTTAAAAAAGTGATAGCATGCCAATTTCCTGATAAAATATTAGTGATTCAGAAAACATCGAGAACACGTGTTCTTTTCCTAGTAAATATCATGATGGAATTCGACAATACCAGTATGTCAATATCAATATCAGTATTTGTATGAACACGTGTCCTCATAAAACATTCGCTTTTATCTAATACTCTGTTAGAAACTCAGTCAATTGATTAGTTGAAGGTTTGCCTCCAGTCCCATTTTTCACAAAAAAACGAATATGTAAATTTTCTCCGTGTACTCCAAAAATAGCGTCGATTTTGCAATTTGGGAATATCATAATTTTATTATTATAGAGCATTCACTAATATCAAAATGCACGTATTATTCAGTTTGTAGGTAGTATGAATTATAAACCTAAAAATTCGTCGGGTGGTTATTACTTGATGTGATTTTTTTTTATTTCATTTTTTTAAATAAAAGAAAGACAAACATTATCGGGTTACGAATAACCTCAAAATATTATAAAATCTCCTTCTACCACTATAGTCAAGGCAATATGTTACTTGTGTTGTGATGGAGGACTTAGCCAGTCAAGGAATTGAACACACTACGCCTGGGATATTAATCGTAATATAAGAGACAGAGACACTTACAGTAGCTCAGATTGGTTCTTAAATAGGTTTATACTATCAACATCACCCTTAAATACCGAAACGTTTGTAAATGTATGTATAGCCGTGTTTGGTAATTAGATCTGACTAGACAGAAACTTCCAAACCTTCATCTTCCATTTCCTTCCCATCTCCACCACTTTTAGCCTCACAACGTACCCACATAATATAATTCGACTAACTTTGCGAAGAAGGACTTTTGTATATTTTATATCGTCTATAAATACTTTGCATGAAATACTTACTACTAGCATTTTAATAAAATCAACCCGTAAAAAACATTAATAAGTCTTTTTGAAAACTTTTATTATTATATTTTTCTTTGACTGATCCACCAACCTGAAACTACCTTCGCAGAAGTGGGCATCTCTACCAACCTCGCCAAATCCCGACCGATATATGTGTTTAAAAAAATTATACCGTAATCATAGAAGCATTTTGCATTACCTGGGGACATTTTCATTTAAATAAAAATAATAATTAGCTTCTAATCCAAATGTGAATTACCTATCGTCACATAAATCATTAGCCACGAGTACGTTAGTTACACTCCAGCAACATTAAGCAAATATACATCACATTATATTTTATTCATTGAAATCAGTATCAAGCAAAATATCATAACATATTCAACCCGCGAAACGGCAAATACCAAATGTACCGAACGAGTGACACATCAACGAATTCGAATTAACATGCTATAGTAAGAGTATAATAGACTTTGCGTCCTTAAACTCCCAGAATTAATTAAGGCTCCAGTTCCCTTAATGATATGTTAACCGATCCTGGATCCCGAAACTTTCACACGTAAAGTGTGATAATTTATGAAGGTATGAGAAAAATTAAAGCCTGGATGAAGATACAACTTTCAACAATAACATAAGTTTTGGAGTGACGTGCACTGATTCGTGTATATTTTACTTTAGTATTGGGTTGATGTACCAAGGTAAGTTTTATATACCATTGAAATGATTTTGAATTTTTCTTAACTTACAGTGTATTCTGTACATTAGGGTGTATCGATTTTTAACTTTTTTTTTGTTTTCAAATTCCAAGTTGAAATAAAGTTGCTACTAGGTACCACAACTTACCACAATTTTTTTTGGATTTTTAAAAAAATGTTTAGGTCTCCCGCACAAGGCCTAAAGTTTTAATTTTTTTCAAAAAATATCAATTTTTTTTTTAATTTAAAAAAATAAATTCATAACTTTTTTGTTTATTCCAAGTTAAAAAACAGTAATATTAGGGCATAAAAATAAGTACGAAACGGTTTTTTTTAATAAAATATGGTATTTTGGTCTCCCGCACAAGCCCTAAAGTTTGTTAATTTTGATGAAATTTTGTAATTTTGTGTACATATATGAACCATGTTTTTTTTAAGTTTAAGCCACCGGAATTGATTGTACTTTTCTTACAGAAGGCATAAAATGAGACAATATATATATACATAATTCTTATATACATACAGTAAAAATATATACCACATATATACTATATATATATATAATATGTTTTATACCTGAAAAAAGATAGTTGGACGGTGTAAATTGTATGAGAAAGGTGTTGAAAGAAACTAATGTTATTTGCTATTACTGTTGTTTTTTACAAAAGTATAAAAGGTTATAACATGTCATAAAATGTAGTATAAAAACTAAGTACAAAATGTTGCTGATTACTTTCCATACGACATGAGTGGCAGTTTTCTTGTTCTACTGCAAATTTACTGACTTGTTTAAGTATTCGTCCTTTCATCTTGGCTTCAAAACCTTAAATCAAAATTATGTATAGTTTTTACATAGGCCTAGTGAAAATTTTATAATTGTTATTACAGTTCCCAAATGAAATTTCAATTTAATATAGAAGACAGTATTATAAAGACGTTAATTAGAAACATTATAACTACAAAATAGTCTAAAAAACTTACTTAAATTCTAATCCTTTGCAGAGGTTTTGTACTGGCTCTTGGTCTCGAACGTTGGTAGCTCTTTACGGTCTTCCAGTCTGGCACGGATAAAACCATCTCTTTCGATCAGCCCACATACTCGCTTTAAAGCTTCTGTGACTTTCTTGACAATTCGTTCCACCACTTGAGTGTGAGAAGGAATTCTAAATTCAACCCTTCCACTTTTGCCAGTTTCCGCAATTGACTCCAACTCTTCTAGGCTCATATCAGTAACAAGAAGGGGTTCGGTTACTGAAGTGGATCGCCAGTCAATCATATCTATATAGTCTTCGGCATCAAAATTGATCTGAGGGGGTTTAAATACCCTTACCCCTTTCCTTTCGGTTGCGCGAGCTTTCTGGATTCCCTTATAAGCCAAGGCTCTGATATGTTTTCGTTCATCGAACAGCATAGCTATCAAAACATGCTCTGGGTGAGCCATGAAAGCATTTCTCTGTAACGTTGCATGGGCGACTTTTCTTAGCTCATCTTCCAAGTAATTGCGGAAAAGAATCCTTTTTAAAAAATGAATGGAAGCTTGCGGGATTTGGGGATTGCACTTAATTGAGAACCATGATGGTATGTAGACCTTCATTATGAACTCTGCAAGCTTTCTTAGCTGAGGGGTCGGATCATCGGTGGCTACATACAAACGAAGGACTCGATTTGCCAGAGTAAGCCACCTGGCGTGCGAGATGTTGCCGGGGTTTCGTTTGGCCAACTCTTCAGCAATAGAATTGTCTTCCATATTAAATTGAAATTTCATTTGGGAACTGTAATAACATTTATAAAATTTTCACTAGGCCTATGTAAATACTATACATAACTTTGATTTAAGGTTTTGAAGCCAAGATGAAAGGACGAATACTTAAACAAGTCAGTAAATTTGCAGTAGAACAAGAAAACTGCCACTCATGTCGTATGGAAAGTAATCAGCAACATTTTGTACTTAGTTTTTATACTACATTTTATGACATGTTATAACCTTTTATACTTTTGTAAAAAACAACAGTAATAGCAAATAACATTAGTTTCTTTCAACACCTTTCTCATACAATTTACACCGTCCAACTATCTTTTTTCAGGTATAAAACATATTATATATATATATATAGTATATATGTGGTATATATTTTTACTGTATGTATATAAGAATTATGTATATATATATTGTCTCATTTTATGCCTTCTGTAAGAAAAGTACAATTAATTCCGGAGGCTTAAACTTAAAAAAAACATGGTTCATATATGTACACAAAATTACAAAATTTCATCAAAATTAACAAACTTTAGGGCTTGTGCGGGAGACCAAAATACCATATTTTATTAAAAAAAACCGTTTCGTACTTATTTTTATGCCCTAATATTACTGTTTTTTAACTTGGAATAAACAAAAAAGTTATGAATTTATTTTTTTAAATTAAAAAAAAAATTGATATTTTTTGAAAAAAATTAAAACTTTAGGCCTTGTGCGGGAGACCTAAACATTTTTTTAAAAATCCAAAAAAAATTGTGGTAAGTTGTGGTACCTAGTAGCAACTTTATTTCAACTTGGAATTTGAAAACAAAAAAAAAGTTAAAAATCGATACACCCTACTGTACATTGGTGTATGCACGTTATAAGTCTATTTCGCCTGATATTTTAAGGATATCCCTGTGTTGTTGCGATTGAAATTTTACAGGATGCTTTGGATATAGCATAGGTAGATTTATTTATATTATGGAAATAAAGCAGCGCATAGGTTGTATAGTGATGAAACAATTATTACATATTAAATATTTTAAAGTGGGTACATGTGATGTGTTTCCTTGTAATGTCGTATATGTGCTGTTTCTACTATAGTGGTACAAAAACACCCAATGGTAGGCAAGAAAACACTTCGAGTTTTCTTCACTTCAGTTTTATTTTAATAAAATATCTACACAAATGGAACTAACTAACAGCAGCAGCTGAATTTTTTTTGTAGGAACTTCTTTACCTATTAGCTCTACCATACTCTTCATATTAAGGATCTATTTTCCCTTAATCAGTAGGTATTTTACTATCTACCACTTCTGACAGATTACTGTCATAGACTCCTCTCCGAAACTGACTCTCGATACTCGGGTTATCTGCTCTTTTAAAGTAAAAAATACAAAGAAACATATTAAAAAGTTGACCTTACTAAGGCTTTTTTTTCTCCCACGCCTTGGTTGGCATGTGAAATACCTTTTTATAAGATTAGCCATAATTGTAAAGTGACCATGTGACATGACCAATAGAAGTATTTTTACTGGGTATCCTAGGAACGCATTTGAAATATGAAATTTTTATTTTACTTTGGGTCTACAATATTAGTGTTTCCTTGGTCAAAGGCATCCTTGCCATTATTTCACTACAGTAGACCATAAAGTCGGACTTTTCTTGAGAGCTAAATATAATAACTTTTTGGGAGATTTTAAACCAAACAAATAATATGGGGTTAGGAAAATAGGTACTGAAAAGTATAGGTCAATTCAAACGAACCGACACTTAGGACGGGGTGTTTCGGAGAATTTGAACAATTCATCAAATTTCAACGTTCATTTTCGGGTTCTGTGAAAGACTTATTCAAGTTCTGTTTTTATATCATTGTAGGCTAGTTGCTTAATGAAACTAAAATAAAAACAGAACTTGAAAAAATCTTTCACAGAACTTGAAAATGAACGTTGAAATTAGATGAATTGTTCAGATTCTCCGAAACAACCCGTCCTTAGTTGTTTCGGAGAACTTGAACAATTCTTCAACTTTCAAAGTTAATTTTCAAGTTCTGTGAAAGATATTTTTAAGTTCTGTTTTTATTTCAGTTTTGTCAAGCAATTAGCCTATAATGATATAATAACAGAATTTGAATAGGATTTTCACATAACCCGTAAATGAACGTTGAAATTTGATGAATTGTTCAAATTCTCCGAAACAACCCGTCCTTAAAAAAACATTTTATAGTGAAAAATAATTTTTAATCCTAGAATTGAAGGACATTGAGTTTATAACAGGCTATTTGATAAATGATTTTATTTAGGATATACTTGTTTGAAGATGTGAGTAAAAATATTATGTTATGATATAGTTAAAAATGATGGGAAAATGAATCTTATATCTAAATTATTTACAAAAGGTATTATCGCATTAATTCTGGAATGAAAATGTTGTTTACACAGCTTTAATTAAAATAAATTACAAAATCTTGACAGAGTTGCTTTTGTGGAAAAATTAACATTCTTACAGGCACTATTGCAAGCACTATTAAAAATCCGAACCTAGGATTTTGAAAGTCAATTTTCAGGATCTATGACAGCAAGTCGGCTGATATTTTGAAATCGTGATAAGAATCACAGTCTTAAGCGAAAACGCAAACAAAATCTGCAAAAACTTGAATTTGGGGAAAATTCATCATTATTACGGACACTATGCAAGACTTGGGTTCAAACTTTAAAAGCTATTTTCTGAGGATATATGGGGCTTAACAGACTGAAATTTTACATACTTATATGTACTTGATAATATTTTTTTGAATTTAAATCAATAATAAAATCTCAATTAAGTGGTATTTGATGAGAAAATTCATTTTCAAAGACACAAATGCAAGACTTGGGTATGAACTTTAAAAGCCGTTTTTTCTGGATATATGGCGCCGAACGAATTTAAATTATGGATTTTAGCTTGAATTTTGGTCTGGTATTTAATCATTTATAAAATCTCAATAAAATGGTTTTGGTGAAAAAAATCTATCTCACATGAAAGACGTTTAAACTCAGAGCGCCGTTTTCTTAGTATTTCCGGCGCCGAACGATCTGAAATTTTGTAAACATATTACATTTAACTATCTGAAATTTAATCGATAGTAAAATCTGTATTCGAAGAATTATTTTCGTTCAATTACTTTCTATTTTTCTGCGATTGCGTGTTAAAGAAACATAATATTTTATTGAAATCAATTGGGTGTATTTACCCTTTCTGGTATTAAATTATTATTCATATCAGTTTTTCGAGATTATAAGACACGCATGGATTTGGCGGAGCTATAAACAAAATAATATACCTGTCTTTTGTATCATTTAACCTTCTAGCACGCAGTCAATATCATTTTGTTTTTTTTAACGATCTAATAAAATGTTTATAATTCAGGTTAAATCTATTTTGAATGGAGATAAATGATTTTAAATTTTATTATGTCAAATAAACATTTTAAATTTTTTTTAATATTTAAATTTTTAAATAAAACATTTAAAAGTTTTTATAATAGCTCACCTTACGTTTTTTTAATCTAAACACTGAATTAAAATTACTAATGTCAAAAAAAAAACAATTTTTATAAGAAAAATGTTTCATAAACACTACTTTCACCGTTTTGTTCTCATCTCATAGAAAAATAATTAATAAAAATTCACACAGTGTTCCGTTTTGACCTTTGTAATTATTGTGGTTTCATACCATATGTGTCCGCGTTTGATTGGCATAGAATACGGAGCAGGCGTTAAAATACAAGCAAGGAATCAACCTTCATCTGCTCAACATCCGAGATATATTTAGCGAAATAAAATTCGATTTCAAATACTGTGAAACTTAGATATCATCGCCAGTGATGTCCGCCGTTTGTCGTCTCTACACGAGATAACAGGGACATTAGTTCATGTTTAAAAGTGACTTGTGATTATTCGTTATGGAACCTTCTTATCAAGTGGTAGCTGATATTGACATCATTAATCCAGCATACAACCAAATCATCAAACCACAGGTATTTTCCTAATTCTTGCGTTGTACCAAAAATTTTTGTTATTTATCAGTAGATTGGTCCAGAATTCACAGAATTAAAAGTGTCCTTAGAACATAGATTCAATTGAACGCCATTTTCTGAAATTATTACGGTGACGCGACTGTTATAAATTGGGGTCCTTAGAATATTAAACTCAGATTCTTGAGAGTAAACTGAATCACTTTTTATTTGACAATAAACTTCCAATTTCACAGGTATGATTAAGCACTTTTTAATAACTACTCTGGGTACAGGTACTAGTTCCCGTAGTTATTTCGGAGAGGTGAAACCTTTGATTGTTTTCGTGTAAGAACGGTGTTTTTAAGCAAAGACCACCTTTTTATAACAAAAGACTGTTGACATTCAAATTCAAAAGGCCGCAAAACAGAGATCGTCTTTGCTGACAGAATTTAATCAAGCAATTAGCAGAGGCGCGAACCTTTCATAAATAATATAATTTAGCTTTCATAGATGTCACTAGTGGTACATAATTACCCTGAAAATTATACATGCACCCCCCGAAAGAAACTTAATTCACCAATTAAGGTTCTTTCTAATAAAAGAAAAATTATATAACTACATAATATAAACATTAATATTAACCAAAATAAAAAATAAAAAATTTAAATTCTAAAATCATTGAAAGAAAAAACAAAATACATATAAAATATAAAGGATTCAGTTTTTAACAACACAACACAAATCTTGATTGGCTTCATCTTCTAATTCCATCTTGATGGGTTCCTTGTTATGATTTCCATGA
This sequence comes from Hesperophylax consimilis, assembly GCF_061612785.1. NCBI lineage: Eukaryota > Metazoa > Arthropoda > Insecta > Trichoptera > Limnephilidae > Hesperophylax > Hesperophylax consimilis. Next base: position 11,729,199 of record NC_142844.1, read on the forward strand.
GAATAACCTTGTGCACGAGGGGTCATCAGTTTTGCACGAGGATTCATCAATTTGAGCCAGGGTCATCAATTTTGTTACATCAGTTTGTGGCGTGCAACAAAAAAACATAAATTGCACGATCGTGGTGTTTCTTCATATCGCCCTTTGTTGAACGAGGCAGTCATTGGCGTTCAAGGTTGTCCTCTACGGGTAGCAGACAGATTTTGGTAATTGGTCGCACGAACGTCCCTTGTGATGTCCGGAGGGTGACTACCCTTGTGATTCCATCAGTTCCAGGATGGCAGGATAGTATACGAGCCATTTTCCATAGAGTGGGGGGTAAGTTATCTTCCTTCAAAATAACTAGATCATTTTCCTGGAGGGACCTCTGGTTGCTGGTTTGCCATTTGTTCCTCCGTTGAAGCTCTCCCAGATAATCCTTTTTCCACCTGAACCAAAAGGATTGAATTAGTTCTGTCATTTTTTGATACTGATTTAGTCTGTTGTATGGTACATCTCGGACATCTTCTTCTGGAATAACAGATGCATTTGTGCCCATAAGGAAATGGTTAGGAGTCAGAGGATTTTTTTTTTTTTTTTTTTTATTTATTCTTTAATATATTTGTTAAACAATGGTATAGTATATTGTCCTCCACGCTAGGAGTTCACCTGTGTTGTGGATTTAAATCATTAGGATCGTTAGACAGTGGTGTTAAGGGTCTGGAGTTGAGACAGGCTTCGACTTGACATAGTACAGTATAAAAAAGCTCAAAAGTTAAAGATGAACAATTAGTAATTCTATACAAGTGATATTTGGCAGATTTGACTGCGGCTTCCCACAGACCTCCTTGCGTTGGTGCGCGTGGAGCGATAAAATGCCATTCTATTGACCTATTTGCTAAATACTCCTGAATTTTGTCATCATTTTTTCTCAAACTGGCATAAAGTTCCTCCAGTTTATTACATGCTCCTTTGAAAGTAGAAGCATTGTCGGAATATATTTTCTTGGGTTGACCTCTGCGAGATATAAACCGTTTCAAACAATTTAAAAAAGTTTCGCTAGATAAATCTGTTACTAGCTCTAAATGGACAGCCTTAGTAACAAGACAAACAAAAATGCATAGATACGATTTAATTAGAGGAGCTCTCTTCAGAACTCCACTTTTGATTTGGAGCGGACCCGCGTAGTCCAAACCGGTTACAGAGAAAGGCCTGCTAGGGGTTATTCGGTCCATAGGCAAATTACCCATAATTTGCTGGCCTACGACGGGGCGGCATCTAAAACATATTATACAGTTATGTAATATTCGTTTTACTGTGTTTTACCGAATATCGGCCAAAATTTTAACCTTATTTCGGCTAGTAACGCTTGTGCTCCTGCATGTAAATTCGCATAATGATAGTGACGTATTATTAATTCTGTCAACTTATGCTTTGCAGGTAAAATAATAGGATGTCTTTGTTGAAAAGTTAAATGTGTTGCTGTGGACAATCTCCCACCAACTCGTATTAATTGGTCATGTAAAAACGGGTTGAGAGCCTTTAAAGAACTATTTTTATTTACACTTCCATTTTTTATTAAGGCTTCTCGTTCTGCCTGAAAACTGTATTTTTGTGACGATACAATTAAATACTTCAAAGCTAATTCAAGTTCTTTAACGTTTAAATTTCCTGATATTTTGGTCTTTAACTTATCACAATTATTTATAAATCTTAATACGTAGGCAGTTACACGTTTTAGTTTATTTAAAGAAGAAAATTTCTTAAAAATGTCCCATTCATCCGGATTAGTTACAATCAAAACATTTTTTCCTTTAATTTCCGGAGGGTTTGAACAAGATATTTTCGATAGCGGCCAAGTGTTGTTTTCTCTAGTCAACCACTCTGGCCCATGCCACCATATTGAGGAATTCACTAGTTGATCAGCAGTAGCTCCTCTTGATAATATGTCTGCTGCATTTTCAGAAGATGGCACATGACGCCATTGTTCTGGGTTACTAAATTCTTGAATTTCAGCGACTCGATTCGCTACGAATGTGTTCCAACGTGCTGGTTGACCTTTTATCCAACATAACGCTATCGTGGAATCACTCCAATAATATGTATCTACTTCCATCATACCTAATGCTTGTTTGACATTTTTTATTAGTTTTGCTAGTAATACAGCGCTACATAGTTCCAGCTTGGGTAATGATATGCATTTTAATGGCGCTACTCTGGATTTGGATGTTATTAAATGAGAATGTTGCTTGCCATTGTGATCCATTGATGTGATATAAATGCAGGCTCCATAAGCCTTTTCAGAGGAATCACAAAATCCATGTAATTTAATATTACTAGCGTGCTTGCATACAATTTTCCTTTCAATCTTCAATACATTCAATTGGTTTAATTCATTTATATAACTTCTCCATGGCATCAGTATTTCATTTGGTAATACTTCATCCCAGGAAGCCTTGGATTGCCATAACCTTTGCATTATTAATTTCGCCACAACAATAACTGGTCCAAGTAACCCCAATGGGTCAAATGTTGATGCTATGCTTGACAATATTTGGCGTTTATTTTCACTATGCTTTGATGGTTTTGTTATAACATAAGAAAAATAATCTAACTCATTATTCCAGATTAAGCCCAGAATTTTTTCATTCTTGGGTTTGTCAGATAGAATTTTTTCACAATTGTTCTGTCCGGCAATTTCAGCTTGGCCCGACTCGGATGACAAATCCAAGATATTAGATCTCCATTTTCTTAACCTCATGCCTGCAGACAGCAATATGTCAATTAATTGACCTTTTAAATTTCTACAGGATTCCAAATTATCGTCTCCGGTCAATAGGTCATCCATGTAAAAATTGTTTTTAATGACTTGACTAGCTTTGGGAAAAGTAATTTGGTTATCCATACCAACTTGTTGTAGGCATCTTGTAGCTAGGAAAGAGGAAGGACTTAACCCGTACGTTACAGTTTTCAGCTTGTAATGCTGAATCTCATCTTCCGGTGATTCGCGCCAGACTATTTTCTGCAAGTTGCGGTCAGCTGCACTCACGTTTATCTGCCGATACATCTTCTCGATGTCAGCTGTCATGACATATTGGTGTTTTCTGAAAAGTAACAATTGGGTATATAAATCCTTTTGAATGACAGGTCCTACCATCAAGGCGTCATTCAGGGAAATTCCTTTGGAAGTTTTGGCTGATCCGTCAAAAACAACCCTCACCTTCGTGGTGGAGCTCGATTCCTTAATGACGGCGTGATGTGGTAAAAAATAGGAGTTATGATCTCCTTCTAGTTTATCACATACCTCCATGTGACCTAGTTCCTGGTATTCTCGCATAAATTGTACATATTGCGATTTTAATTCTGTATTTGAAGATAATTTTCTTTCTAAGTTTTGGAATCTTTTCTCCGCTGTTGTCAATGAGTTTCATAATTGATCAATACAAGGACGGCGTGGTAAAGTTACTGTAAATCTACCGTCTTCTTCTCTTGCATGAGTAGCTATGAAATTAGCCTCGCAAGCTTTCTCCTCATGATTTTGATATTTCATGGGGTTGACTTCTTCAAGATTCCAAAATTTTTCAATTTGATTGCTTAGTTTATTTATGGATAAGCTACAGAATTGTGATACTGGCCTTTGGTTGGGATATACGTTGGTCGGTCCTGAGACGATCCATCCCAGTTGCGTTCGTTGAAGTGTGGGACCGGTATCCAACTTCATTCTATCATTGGTGAGGATGTCCCAAAAACCTTCAGCCCCCAACAAGATGTCGATAGGCGCTGCGATGTTGAAATTGGGGTCTGCCAATTCTAATCCTTGAGGCAACTTGATCTGGTTTCTTGGTATTGATGTTTGCGGCAGACTTGTCGTTATTTCCTGTAATATCAGACAAGATATTGTATTTTTATAGTTGGTTCTTAAAGAATTAAAGTCTACCGACACACTTTTCCTTATGTGTGTAACATTATTGTATAAGCCCGATACCGGCTTATTTATGTGATTAAATTTTAAATTTAATTTTTTTGCAAAATCCTCTCTCATAAAATTGGATTGTGCTCCAGAGTCTATTAGTACTCTTGCCTTATATAAATTATTGTCGCTACCCACGATACCTACTATCGCCGTAGACAACAATACTAAATTTTCTGCCTTACCTACGGCAGAATGATTGTCATTTTCAGCGACCAACAGTGTTATCGTACACAAAGTATTATATTTTTTTCTCAAATGGCAGTCGAAACCTTCATTTTCATGGAGATTTATATTTTACAGTACACACTCGCATGTATATCGAACGTGAATCATGATGTTCTTGCGTTTAATAAAATGCGTCATTTGATCAATTGAGGCTAAATCGCACATACCTGCGAGTTCGATGTCCTGATTTTCCAAAACAAAATAATAATATTGACAAAAGGAAGGCTGTTACCAGGCGATTCAACCGCAAGAGTGAACCAAAAATAATTCGCGCAACTAAAACACCTCCATCGAAAGCTTTAAACATTTTTATGCAAGCCTACGCTGACGTCACACTACCACCTGTGGAAAATATTAAAAATACTTCACTTACAAAACATGTATTAATATTCAAGATCTACAATTGCTTGAAGCGACATCGCCGGTGACAACGCGATCTTTTCTATTACTTGAATTTATCATTCCTGAGTCTCAACTGAAAGCTGCATTTTATTCAGTTCCGCCATCACGGCACAATCATTTTAAAGATAAAAATAACATATGTAATGAGATATTTATTATCGGCACTCCATCTGCTTAGCCGGACGCATCTCTCTAAAGACATTACAATAGTAGGGCGTCTCCGTGTGCTGGCCCTTGTAATCAAATGACCATGCAGCTGCTGACGTCCTGCTGGCTACCGACTGCTGGCCACCTATGCTGACACCTAAAGGTTATCCAATTCCTGCTGCTGACACTGCTGCTGATCACCTAAATGCTGGCCAATTCCTGCTGGCTACCAACTGAACTAGCCACTGATGCTGACACCTAGAGGCTGACCAATTCCTGCTGGCCACTGCTGTTCACCTGATCACCTAAAAACTGGCCAATTCTTGCTGCTGCCTACTGCAGGTCACCGATGCTGATCACCTCAAGGCTGGCCAATTCCTGCTGGCTACCGACTGAACTGGCCAATGCTGAAGCATTCGCTTGCGCCATTTACTGTATCGTATGGCGCGCTGATGCACAATGGGCACCAATCTGAAATCATCGCTGAAAACATTCCGATTGTCTCTGTTTTTATCTATGTTTTAATACCCAGTTCTATTGAAATACGTATAAATATTTCTTGTGAATTGAGTTGGCTGTAAGAAATAAAAGAAATAGGAAGAATATGCTAGACCCCTTTGTACGTTCTGTATAACAGTACAATACATATTATTAAAATGTGAATTTTGATTTGAATCGTTTTGTTTTATGATGATTTGGATCACGGTGTTTCACTTAAATCATTACTCAGTTTGAGGTCTGGTGTGTGCCAGTGCTTATTATTTATAGTATTTTCTTGTACAGGCAAACACGTCCCGTACAATATATCTGTACAGTCTAGTTTATATGTCTAACTACGACGTAAAGGTAGAATACAACGATTTCTATGAAACCATAGGAGCCATTTCAAAAAGTGAACATATTTACTCTACGTAATAGTTGTTTGTTCCCAAAACCGAACTAACTATCCTGAGAAGTTAGAGGCAAAAATAACCTCTTTTCTTTAAATCATTTTTCAAGTACTGGTTTAGATTACCTCGCATTGCCTGAGCATCAATAGTTATTATCTTTTTCAGAAAGTTTTCTTGTTCTTAATTTATGACATATGAAAAAACTGACTAGAGATACGCATTACATATACAAAAGTCATGCCGTCCAATGCAATCTACTAATGTTTTAGTGACATTTAAATTATGGGTAAATTTGCTTCTTTAACTCACGTTTATAGTTTGAAAACGCGTTCCATAATGAAGGTGTAAAAAATACTTGTGACTCTTGAACTTTTGCTATGAATTTAGTTTCATTTTCATAATTGGAAGTGTTTTTTTGTAGAATTCAATAAAACCTATAATATATACAAATTTAAAAATTAACAGTTGTTTTGATAATTTGAACTGACTTAACCAAGACACGAAGCGAAAAAAAATGTTCCACCAATTAGTCCAATTAGACCTCCAATGCTATTAACTTTCTAACGCTGAACGAACGGAAACTACCGAATCCGGTCTCCGTGCATTGCTACTCGTGTGATAATTTTAGAACGCGTTCCGTGGAGATATTAGTACGCAATAGCACATCCATGACTATCCGGTGATTTTACACATTTCTGCGCTAGTGGTTTACTGATATCCATGAAATACTTCCAATACAGCGATATGAAATTTTTTACTTTTCTTATTTTTTTTTGTTTTTGTAAAGATGTTATTATATATTATTACATAAGAACACCTTCATAACCTTCAATGGCTCAGGTGCCCTGAAATAATCCAGCTCAGCAGCAGGATGGTGTTTAATTCCATCAATGAAATGGCCCAATTCAACATTTCTGAACTTAGCGTCCCGGAAAACACTGGTCTGAGGCAGTCAACTCTTACATCAGCAACACCAGCAGCTGTAGGCAGACTGATAGAACCTAAACCAAATACTAAGTTTGGTGATCGCGCTTTCGGAGTATCTGGGCCGAAGACTTTGAATAAACTCCCTCCGGAACTAAGATCCATAAAAATCCAACAGAATTCAGGTCTCAACTAAAAACTTATCCTTTTAAGCTATTGTACCCTTAAATTAAATATACCACTCCCGAGGGAAAGTCCAGTTATATCCAATTATGTCTTATATCCTGTATCTAAAGTTCGCTAGTAAACAATAAGTTAATTTTAATTAAGTGTTAATCTCAAGTGTCCTACCAGGTAAGTATTGTACTGTATATTATCTCCATATATAGTTAGTAATAACATAGATCATTGTAGAAATCATGATTGTAGATCATGTCAATAATTTAACTGTTCAATGCGCATACATACAGACACACACAAACACACTGTTACGTAATACAGTCTCCCTATTAAGTTGAATAAGGCATAGTTGCCCCAACTTCCCCTCACAGCTAGTCGGCGTGTTCAAACACACGCGGCCAGATGGTCAAAATACGTGATCGGCACGGACCACCCAGGCTGCTGGCAGCCAACACGGGCCGGCCTCGGCGCGCTTCCTCAGTGCAGAACCGACCTTGGTTAAAACAACACGGTCGCTCGCGATGGCAAATCTACTCGCGGACATGACTTGCATAATTACACAATAACGGACGCGATCTCGTTTCAGTTTCCTAACTAGATGCATTTCGCCATCAAACTTCCAATCATGTTTATTATCTCGGTTCGAACTAAACTCAATGGAGCCCCGTCTCCGTGTATAATTCCGAGTGCATAACATCACCTCAACTGCCCCGTCGCCTTTGAGCGCGGGAAGAACTGGCTCAACATGATCTTCCATACCACACCTCAAGACGAATCGTAAGCTTTCAACCTATCCCCTTTCTTGTGTTCAATTCTTGTAACTTCATGTAGAATCCACGCTCCACCCTGTCGTCAATTTAGAGAAGAGAGTAGAGTGATCTATGTCACCCCTGTATTTCTCGAGATGATTAATATACCTTGTGCCTTTCTACCCATGTGTAATTATTGTGTGATAACCTGTCCGACCTCCTAACCGATGGACGAGCTGATGACCAAAGGAACTGCCTACCCCTGATAGTACACGAGTCTCATCTGCCTACCTTTTTATCTGAGCTTAGCCAACTAATTACCTGGTTCGATTCCGGTTTAACCATATGTTAGCACTGGCGCAAAAACGTGGGTTTTCTTTGGTTTATTAATCGTCCATCGGGAGGTCAAATTGGAAATAATCTTGTACTCCTTCACTCTGTTTTCATGCCTTGTTTTGTATTAACCTTTGTATAACAATGTTTTTCTTCCAATAAATCATAGCTGTTCTACAAACCATCGCGTCAAATCTAAAACAACCGTGTCACCTTAAAACAATTCGGTGTTAAATTACAAGTTTTACGAATCGTCACTCGACAAAATTTTAAGTACCGGTATTCCATCACAAGGTGCGCAACCAACATTTACTTCTTTTCGGACATCTCAAACATCACATAGTGATCCAAAACCACAATGGTTTACTTTCCAAGTGCAACTTTTAGAGAGAATGAGCTACAATAATCTACAATTCAACAGTTTCAAATCTTGTACATGATACAAAATAAATTCCTTGTTCGTGGAACCATAAGCCAGCATCGTTCTGCAAAATACACAACCAAGGAAACTAAAGCCCTTCTGTCATTTGATAATTCCGCTTTATATGTAATAAAGGTGGGTAGAGTATCCTTTTCGAAAGAAAAGTCTTGAAAGCCGACTTACCCTTTACATATAATTGAGATTCGCGTTGACGTGAATGCCCCATCTGTCACACATTGCTAATAGGCGCAACTTTGACGGGATGTAAGGAACTAGCGTGTAAATAACCAAACACTGGTTCTGCTTAAATTCAGACAATTGGTCACGAATCACAAACAAACCCTCCAATAATTGTTGAAAAAACAAACAATACTCTCTCGAAATCTGCACTTTGAATTTTTGTTTTTTTTCGGAAGAAATTTTTTCAAAATTTTTTCTTCGAAACCAAAGACTTTGAATTTTTTTCGGAAATTTTTCAAAACTCACATCTCAGGGACTTTTCCACTAAAATTGCAAGGAAACCCCTGGTCGTTTTTTTTTCACAAATCAAAGACTTGGAAAAATTTTTTTGTCAAAATTTTCTTCACTCATCTAGAACTTTGAAAATTTTTCGGAAATTTTTCAAAAACGCACAATCTCAGGGACTTTTCCATCAAAAACACAAGGAAACCGCTGGCCATTTTTTTTTCCATAATTGGAACTTTGAAATTTTTTCGGAAATTTTTCAAAAACACACATCTCAGGGACTTTTCCATCAAAAACACAAGGAAACCGCTGGCCATTTTTTTTTCCAAAATTAAAACTTAGAAGTTTTTCGGAAATTTTTCAAAAACGCACATCTCAGGGACTTTTCCATTAAAAACACAAGGAAACCGCTGGCCATTTTTTTTTCCATACTGGGACTTTCAAAATTTCACAAAATTCTTCACCAACCATCACAAGCAAACCCCTGGTATTTTTTTTGAAAAACAACCAGCCACACACTCAGACAATTCTTTTTCTTCTCACAAAGTCTAAATCAACTTCCACAAAATGAATCCTCAAAACAACACCTTAGGCATAATAGCCAACATCTGCTCTCAAAGTACTCAAAGCTTAGAAAAGGAATTAAAAGACAGGAATATTTCTCCTTTCAACAAAACCAAAAACGTCCTGATTAAGTACGCAGCATTTCACAACAGGAAATACATAAAAGGACTGCAATTTCAACCCGGCAGTATAATCTCTGACACAAACAGATACAATCTACGCAGCAAACATGTTACCTTTAAGAAAAACGACACAGTTTGGAGACGCAACAACACACTCTCACAAGGTGCTTTGTACTTCTCCGCAAAACTAGCTCCTCGCTTTGTTAAAGCAAAAGTGCTGAGAAAAATCTCAGATGTAGTATATACCCTATCAGACGCCTCTGGTAAACACATCGGTAACTACCACGTGAAAGATATTGTCAAACTAGGAAGTGTGGACACAATGGACACCACCTTCACTAGGACACTACACTCATAACTAACAAACTTTTGGCTCTACCTTTGTCCCACGAGATTTGGCCCCCGTGCAGACAAATAGCATGTCTTATCGCGTAAGTTTCATATGGGAACTCGCATTTCGACCTCTGCATGGTAACCTTCTCATTTTTCTAAAAACACAGAAGTGTCAACTGTGGTTTTTAATCATTTCTCACCCATAAATGTACTACTATGCTCTTTTGTATAAACCTTTTGTTATTTTTGTTTCTTTGTCATACCTCACCGTGTAATGTATATAAATTGTACTCATATTTTGTACGTATTCTTCTCTGGAACTGATCATTCTAGTCAAGAGACTTTTCTGCTTCCCAAACAGTTGATGCTCCCGGAGTCATGACCCTGGACATTAATTGTTAGTCGTCACCATTCTGACACTTACGACACTAAATACATAACTATTTTTTGTCATAACTACCACAAAAGTCACGTACAACATTGTATGTAAATGTTTTTAATTCTCTCATGTTCTCTGTTATTCACATTGTTTTTTCACATTGTTCTTTCACATTTGTTCGTCACATTTGTTCCATTGGGCTCCATCGTACATAAAACAATGACCCTTTGCAACATACACCCAATTGAGGTGAATATTCTACCCTTGTAACTTGTAATCATAATGCGTGTGTAAATTCCAGTTTGGTATCGTCATTTGATTCAAGTTTACATAGGTGTAACAAATAAAAGTTACAATTACCTTTTTTAAAGTTTTTTCAGTTTTGTCTAAAAAATTGAATGGCGCTCAACATTCCCATTTGCTCTAATCTGTTGTTTTTTCAGAATTTGATATTGACACGTCAATTCTGAAAAAGATTGTTGTAAAGGAGAACAAACGCCGTTTTGCCCTCCTCATCAATAACAATGTATCATACATAACACCTTTCGGTCACATTGAGTATGTGAAATCTTAAGATCTCAACTTTCTGACCCCAATTTGTTATATTATGTACTATATTTTGACTTAAATAGCATTAATTTGCCTTGTCAAATACACCGAGCCAGGTCACTTATATTAAGTCATCCTGTGTCTCTAGGTGCCTCTTGTATAAATTTGTATCATAAAGTTCACAACATTCGTGTTCGTGGCAATTTTGTCAACACCAAGAGTGTTTTCCCCTTTTTTGTTTGGTCATTTTAAGTAAATAAAACCCTAAAAGGTCTTAAATAAACCACTACAAACCTTTTTTGTAAGCAAAGAGTAAGTAAAACCGTGTAGGTCTCTTTTACTATATGTATGTCTTGTTTAAGACATCCTTATAGGCATATGTTTTGTATTATTGCCAACTTAAAGCATAAACCCAACCAAGGGTTATGCCATCTCAACATTTTGTAAGCAAAGAGTTAGTAAAACCAAATAGGTCTCTTCTGCTATACTGTGTGTCTTGTGTAAGACATCTTTAGGCATATGTCTTGTATTATTGCCAACTAAACGCATAAACCCAACCAAAGGTTATGCCATCGTCATTTTTGATAATACCAATAGCCACTACTTTATTGTTTTTGACATTGTGTATGTATCTTTTTTCCGGTATTGAAATGGTACTTTTTTTATTATTGAACGTTGATATGTTATTTTCATGATACATGAGAATGTTAAAATATCCACCATGAGACGAGGGATCGTTATAAAATCTAACATTATACATGAGAATGTTATAATATCTACCATGATACGAGAAGTTCGTTATAATTACTTTTTTTTACTGGCTCACATACACTGTGGCCAAAGAGATAATTTGTTCCATAAATGGTTATAAATATCTATGTTGTACCGTCCTTTCAATACTAGGGTTCTTTCGTAATTCGTTCAATTTCTACATGAGACGTGGAGACGTTATAATACTTACCATGATTCGTGCGAACGATACAATATCTTGTTGTTGTTTTCTTTAAATAAGGTGACACTATGTACTTGTTCTACCGGACGTAGATCATTTTACCCTGACTTGTCGCCCTTAATTGGGACCCTTTCGTATAACTCATGACACTGAGGGAAATGTCCTTCACTGTAGTGAGATTTTTTTTGTTCTATTCAAACAAACATGAAGCTGTGCATTCAGCAATTTTTTACGCTAACTGATACCTGTGGACTTCTTGTCAAGCGGACCCAAGAACCATCCACTATCCATTGACCATGGACTAGCCATCAGCCTCACTGTTGGTTATGAGGTATCGTGTCGTGGGAGTTAATTGAGACAGTGACACAAAACCACCTAACTCATTGTCTGGGAGACGAATAAGAAAAACTCCCAGGTTTGTGAAGCTTGAGCAAGGGTCTGTCATGTTCTCACAAACTGTAGAAGATTAAAAACGACCCCTAATCTTTCACCAAACACACGTGAAAGATTAGATTGTTATTACTGTGTATTCTCCTTCACCTTTTCATCAAATTCATGTATATGTGTAAAGAGTTAGGAAATTTGCTGGTTGATATATTTCGTCCTCACATAGAGATCAAATTGAGAATTAGCTCAGTCACTATCAATTTTCGCTGCTCAAACCCTCCATCCTTCACCCTTCCATCAAACCTCATGTACATTTATAAAAAGTTAGGAAACCTGCTGGCTGACCACATTTCGTTCTCTGAAAGAGATCGAACGGAGAATCAGCTCCATCACCAGCAGACCTTCTCGCTCAACCTTTTTTTTTCTCATCCCTCATTATCTTTGAGGTTAATTTCATGAATCTGGAAGGTGTACCCTACGCACATAGCGTATCGTCTGTCTATAAGACAATCTTTATCCATGAAATTTGCTTCAAAAACTTCCTTTTTCACCCCATTCCTAGGTAATCAACACATTTCTTGTAATTTTGAAAGTCGTAAGTTGTTATCGCTCAAGCGCTAACACCGGCCATGGAAGGCCAACTTCTTTCAGAAACTTGGTGTTACTACGGTACAACCACCTACCTATACCTTATAAATCAAATAGGTAACCTCACGCCAGTCGTGATAGTTTTTGTCTCCCCAATCTCGGGATACTCATGGTATAGTCAGCATATTAGATCTCTCTCTACTCTCTCCTCTCTAACCAACAACGTTTTTTTGTCTTTTTGTCTTTTCTCTTGAACACAATTTGTTTCTCTCCAAACGTTTTTTCATCATTGGTCTACCAGGCAGGTAAACTTCAAGAATTTTGGCTCTAATAATAACCAATTCCCGGATTAAAAAGAAGACCAGCAGCCCTCCTCATCACCTGCAAGCTGAGCTTCACTTCTTTGCGGCCTTCACTTTCATCACTCACTTCTCTCCAATCTCTGCGTACCAAAAACACCCGACCGCACCCAAATTAGGTGTGAGTCGTGCGTGCAGTAGCAAATCAAGTTGTCTCATCATTCAAACCACATTCAAAAGAACCAACCTCAGAGCATGCCAGCTCAAGGTTAGTTATGTTCCTGCAATCAACCACTTGCCATTGTGCAATCAACTACCTGCCATTTGTACAAATCAACCACCTGCCGTTTGTACAAATCAACTACCTGCCGTTTGAACAAATCAACCACCTGCCGTTTGTACAAATCAACTACCTGCCGTCGTGCAATCAACTACTTGCCGTTGTGCAATCAACTACTTGCCATTGTGCAATCAACTACTTGCCGTTTGTACAAATCAACCACTTGCCATTGTACAATCAACTACCTGCCGTTTGTACAAATCAACCACTTGCCGTTGTGCAATCAACTACTTGCCATTTGTACAAATCAACCACTTGCCGATGCGCAAACTCAACATAATAGCCATCACACGCATCAATTATCAATCAACTTACTGGTATTACTCCATGTTAATACCAACTTCATTTCACCTTGACAACCACTGCCCCACCACATCAGCATAATGGAATTCACGCTGGTACAACAACAGAACCCGGATACTTCTGGCCCTCAGCATCACCATCTCTCAACCACAACCAAGAAGCACAGTTCAATTTCTATGGCCCTAGTGATACTTGAGTGCAATCTCAAATGGGTCAAGTTACAGTGAAAGTGTAACTTTAATAACTTCAGTGAAATTACGTCTACTTGGTACTCAACGAAAACTACGCTCTTCAAACTTAGCTTACAGACCAATGAAATTTTAGAGTCAGGTTGTTGTCTTTTCATCACTGCATAAACTTGTATGTTTGTCTTTTCATCACTGCATAACCTTGTATGTTGTTCTTGTCATCACTGCATAAACTTGTATGTTGTTCTTGTCATCACTGCATAACCTTGTATGTTGTTCTTGTCATCACTGCATAACCTTGTATGTTGTTCTTGTCATCACTGCATAACCTTGTATGTTTGTCTTTTCATCACTGCATAACCTTGTATGTTGTCTTTTCACCATTGCATAACCATGTATTTTTTCTTCCTTGTTTTTTTGTAAATCAACACTTTTTTCTCTCTCTACTCCCCTCACGACAAGGTAAAGAGGATTTTTAGCGCCTAAAGCTTCATTACCACGTCGCCTTTTACTGGCGGAGGGGGAATGTGTTATGTAATACAGTCTCCCTATTAAGTTGAATAAGGCAAAGTTGCCCCAACTTCCCCTCACAGCTAGTCGGCGTGTTCAAACACACGCGGCCAGATGGTCAAAATACCTGATCGGCACGGACCACCCAGGCTGCTGGCAGCCAACACGGGCCGGCCTCGGCGCGCTTCCTCAGTGCAGAACCGACCTTGGTTAAAACAACACGGTCGCTCGCGATGGCAAATCTACTCGCGGACATGACTTGCATAATTACACAATAACGGACGCGATCTCGTTTCAGTTTCCTAACTAGATGCATTTCGCCATCAAACTTCCAATCATGTTTATTATCTCGGTTCGAACTAAACTCAATGGAGCCCCGTCTCCGTGTATAATTCCGAGTGCATATCATCACCTCAACTGCCCCGTCGCTTTTGAGCGCGGGAAGAACTGGCTCAACATGATCTTCCATACCACACCTCAAGACGAATCGTAAGCTTTCAACCTATCCCCTTTCTTGTGTTCAATTCTTGTAACTTCATGTAGAATCCACGCTCCACCCTGTCGTCAATTTAGAGAAGAGAGTAGAGTGATCTATGTCACCCCTGTATTTCTCGAGATGATTAATATACCTTGTGCCTTTCTACTCATGTGTTATTATTGTGTGTAAACCTGTCCGACCTCCTAACCGACGGACGAGCTGATGACCAAAGGAACTGCCTACCCCTGATAGTACACGAGTTTCATCTGCCTACCTTTTAATCTGAGCTTAGCCAACCAATTACCTGGTTCGATTCCGGTTTAACCATATGTTAGCAACACAAACACTCGCTTATACAATACACACACCTATATACTACACATGTCACCTGGTAATTAAGGAGTTAACATACAACTTAGCAGACATTAAAAGGAAACATATCATAGGTACCCAACAAGAAGTATCTTATTTGATAGTATTAATACGCTTCCGTTTGGACGATGTAGGCCCTCTGATTGGTCAAATTTAAATTGTTTGTTTCGGTTAAATTCCGCTAACTTGAAAATTAAGACACGATTTCATACTAAAATAGAATCGCCTCATAATAATACGAGATTTCTTCAAAATCATCGTTTCTGCTCATATAATTTTTGGATAATATCAAAGAAAATATGTTTTAGAAAGTTCATAATCTATTGGATTAATTACATAACAGTGAAAATTATCCACAGTTACGTGATTATGTTTGACGTTTATAAAAAAATCACGCGTTCCTTCAATGGCCGATACGCACGGCTATAGATTAGTTCGCCGACAGAGCGCACCTCTGGCGGTCTAAGAACGAACCAAATGAATGCCGCGAATATTTAAATATGCAGCTCACAATATTTGACCGCTTACGATTAACAAGCGTTTAATAAGAAGATTTCTTCTGGAAGCTTATCACTTTGTAATGGCATTTTTAATTATTATTTATATTTTTTTGTTTATTAATTATATCTGATTTTATATTGACATGTTTTCTAATTTCTAAAATTTCAAAATTATTTATTTGCGATGCTTTATATCCTGAGTGAAGTATTTTAAGACCTGAATTTTTTATCGAAAGTGTGATCATTATTCAAAAGATGATTTGCAAACTCAGATTCACTATTTTCATTTAGAGCCCTGCGATATTCTTTAGTTCTGACTTCAAAATTTCTATTGGTTCTACCTTTGTAAAAGAAATTACAATCATCCCAGTTGAGTTTTTAAACTCCTGATTTTTTCGTTCGAATTGCTCTATCTTTATTATTAAGAATATATTTCTTCATTGTTATTAGTGTAAAACGCCAGTTGAATAGTACCAGGATTGTTTTTATATATAATTTTAGAAGTATCGTTATTCACAAACAGAATTCTACGCCATTGTTTATTTCTATCTTTAAAAAGACCGTTTGAAGAGAATATGTTTAATTTTTTTATTTAGTATTTCAACTATCAATTTATTAGAATAACCGTTATTAAATGCTATTTGTCTTATGGATATATTGTTTTATGGTTGTATGCTATTTGTTTTTTTCAGGTCTTAAAATACTTCACTATAAATAATTTTGAAATTTTAGAAACGAGGAAACATTTTAATATAAAAGCAGATATAATTAACAAGAATTTTTTTATAAACTCTCTTTTAAATATTTTCCCACTCAACTGGTCTTTCCCGTCTAACGATATTGTAATTTCTAATTATTATAAACCCAGCCTACTCTTACCCCTCCCCCTCCTTCCACTTCTTCTTTCCCAATTGCAATCTGTATTTAATTTTTGACTTCGGTGTATACACAATAATATGTAAACATTATATTTATTTATTTATTGGACAATTTGCATAGCGCCGCTTTTGTGAGATATCACCTCAGGGGCGCTATATTGTAATAATCTACCTTTATATATAGATTTTTACCCTCCTGATGATGTTGTATATATAATCTAACTTTAAACTTTATTAGATACAGTAACAGTTGTAGGTAAAGAATTACCACCAGTTGGAGTAAAATTAACACCTTTTAATTAGATTAGTCACCGAACCTCGGTAGTGTGCAGTCGTGTTTACCAGTGCTCTGTGTTTGACGGCTTACTTTGACTGCGGCGCGGCGTACAGATAAGATTTATTTATTGTTACCTTTTCGTATTCATTATTTTTGTTTGTGTTATTGGTTTGTGACGAAGTTGCGTGTATTATTTCTATCATTTATTATTTCTAAAATAATAATTATTGTTTAGTTTTTTTTTTAATTTGTTGAAATGGAGGAAGATGAAAATCGACCTCCGGACCCTGAGCCCATTTCTAATATTGTAGACGACTACGATACTGATGATACCCAGACTTCTGTAACCCTTCCTTCACGAAAACGACGTCCTCCGCTTTGCCTTAATGTACCTCCTAAAATTAAATCTCTTTCACAATCAAACGAAGCCCCAATCTCTCATGGAAGTTATAATGATACAATTCCTCCAGAAGCAAAAGCCATTGAGCTTATGTATTCTATTTCATCTTCAGCTCCATTTATTGTCAATGTCCAAAGGACTGAACAGGGGAAAATAATTCATCCCCTGGATTTTGGTAAATTTATTTTTAGCTCAAAACTCAATAACCTCGGTATTATAAATGGATCAATAAAACCGGAAGGTCGATACAAACTATCCATAGAATTTAAATCAGCCACATTAGCTAATGATTTTGTTAAAAAAATAGGTTCTCTTTCAAATAATAAATTTAAATCTTTCATACCTACATTCAATTTAACCAGAATGGGCAGAGTAAGAGGTATCCCAACCGATCTATCAGAAACAGAAATAGTAGATGCTCTTAATGACTCTCAATTAACTCCAAAAGTTTTAAAAGCACGTCGTTTGAATTTCAAAGATACTTCCACCGGCACCACTATATGGAAACCTTCACAATCCGTTGTTATTACTTTCGAAGGTCAAACATTACCATCCCGTGTATTTATTTATTATAACGCTCTTCCCGTTGAAATATACAGATTCCCGACTATCCAATGTTTCAACTGTTGCCGTTTTGGCCATTCAAAACCTATTTGTCGTTCCCCTCCTCGTTGCTTCCATTGCGGAGAGGATCATCCCTTTGAACAGTGTCAAAATACAACGAATAACCCTATTTGTATTAATTGTAAGGGCAACCATACTGCTGTTAGTGTGGCCTGTCCAGAGTTATCTAGACAGAGAAATATCAAACAGTCAATGGCTGCAGACAATATTTCTTACTTTCAGGCCTCTAAATTATTTGCTCCTCCAAAAAAATCCAGAGATAACGTCTAACGCTTCTCTCTTTCATTTTTCTCCCCCTAAATCCCCTATATCATCTTCCCACAAAGAAACAATTTTCAAACCGATAAAATCTAATCCAAAATTTATTCCTTCTTTCGATAAAAAACTACATAATGAACTTTTACTTAACCCGAATGGGAATAATAAATCCCAGGCTCCCAATGGGACTGCCTTAAAAAACTGTTCCACTTCCGATATCTTCCCTAAAGTCACGATTGAAAATTCTTCTTTTATTCAAACTTTAATTACCCTATTAATTACGATCCTTTCAAATAACAATAAAGTACCGTCCAACGCTGCCGATTATATGAAATCTTTACTCTCTAGCCTTCCCGATGTATCCGCAAATGAGCAAAATACTTCAATGGAATAGTAGAAGTCTATTCGCCAACAAAATTGATCTTGTACAGTTACTTGATGAACATAATATTTCAGTTGCTGCCATCTCCGAAACGTAGTTAAAACCCTCATACCAATTTAAGATTCCTGGATATCATTGTCTAAGACATGATAGACTGGATGGCAAAGGTGGCACTGCTCTTATTATACATAATTCTATCCCTTTTAAACAAATTATTTTCCACACTCTCTCCAATAATTTTCAGATAGTAGCTGCTGTTATATCTGATATTACATTACTATCAATATATATCCCTCCCTCTACAATTTTTGTTGAAAACGAATGGTCTACATTTATATCCCAGATTCGTCCCCCGTATATGATACTTGGGGACTTCAATGCTCATTCTCCTTCTTGGAGCAGTGAGTTAACAAACCGTTCTGGCCATAATCTATTAGATTTTATGGATACCTATAATTTATGTATACTAAATGATGGATCTCCAACTCGTTTCACTGCCCCTCAACATCGGAAAATTGCAGTCGATTTATCTCTTTGCTCATCTTCGGTGATTCCCATATTTTCTTGGAACATTCTTAAAGATCCCCTTTCCAGTGACCATTTTCCTATAATAATTACCTTCCACCATCTATCTTCCACGCATTCCTTTTTGATAAACAATAGTTTTAAATTTAAAACGAAAGACGCGAATTGGCTAAATTTTTCTTCAAAATTGGACTCCATTGTTCAAGAATCTAAGTCTTCCCTTGTCAACACTAGTTTACAATGTGAATTATTTCCTAACATGATAATAAAAGCTGCAGAAAAAACACTTAAAAAACGTAATCTTAACATTAAGATAAAACATTCCACCCCATGGTGGGATGAAGAATGCACTAGTGTCGTTAAATCCAGAAGAGAAGAAATTTCCATTTTCCATAAATGTATGTCTTTCGAAAATTACCTTTCTGTGAAACGCGCCCAGGCAGAAGCGAAACGCGTTTTGAAAAACAAAAAGCGGTCTGGATGGCGAAAATTCTGTGAACGCTTGTCTCCTGAATCTCCCCAGTCATCCGTATGGTCCAATTTAAAAAAATTCGGTTCGTCATATACTCCGCAGCGTTCTAAACATATTCCAGAAGAAATTATTATAGGTTGTGCTGATAAGATAGCTCCTCCGTCAGTTGCCAGATGTGAGGAAATGCCTTCCTTTATTTCTTATCCATCTCACTCTAGCTGGCTGGACTCTCCTTTCTCAATAAGTGAACTAAATCGAGTAATCAATTCCCTTCCAGACTCTTCTCCTGGCCCTGATGGAATCTTATATAGTTTCATTAAAGCATTCTCAGACATGTCGGTTGAATATTTTTTATCCCTAATTAATTACATGATCGAAACGGGATTTATTCCGGAAGTCTGGAAAGTTCAAAAAATCCTTCCGATTTAAAAACCTGGCAAAAATCCATCTGAAATCTCATCCTATCGTCCTATTGCTCTTTCGTCATGTTTAATGAAAGTAGCAGAACACTTGATAAAGAACAGAAGGAATGGTTTGTTGAAAATCACAGAATTATCTCTCCTAATCAATATGGCTTCCG
Source organism: Hesperophylax consimilis (assembly GCF_061612785.1). Taxonomy (NCBI): domain Eukaryota; kingdom Metazoa; phylum Arthropoda; class Insecta; order Trichoptera; family Limnephilidae; genus Hesperophylax; species Hesperophylax consimilis. Next base: position 11,749,147 of record NC_142844.1, read on the forward strand.
GAAAAAGAAATCAACCATAGATAATTTAAGTGTGTTAACAACAGACATCCGTATATCTCAGTCCCTTAATTCTTGCACTCTGGCCACATTTCTTGATCTTTCGTCAGCTTACGACGATGTATTAATTAACATTTTGAAAGAAAAATTAATTAAAATAAAAATTTCCTTAAAACTAGTTCAATTTATTATTAATTTACTAACAGACAGATCCATTATTATCCACTTTTCTTCAAAAACTATAAATCGCAAACTATGGAAGGGGTTACCTCAGGGGTCCGTAATCAGTCCATTATTATTTAATATATATATAAGTGATTTAGACAGTGTAATTCCTTCATCTATCAAGCGACTTTATTTTGCTGATGATTTCCTTATATATTTATCACACAAAAATCTATCGCGCGCTGCGAAGGAATTGAATTTGGCTTTACATAATATTAAAGTTTGGTTGTTGACAAATGGGATGAATTTAGCTACGTCTAAAACCAAAGTAGTGGCTTTTACGCGCAAAAGAAAAATATCCCCCTTTTCTGTCTGCTTTGATAATGTCCCTCTTCAAATCGTTAAGCAAATTAAATTTCTTGGACTACTTTTGGATCATAAACTTTCCTGGCTCCCGCATATTCAGAAAATTTCGGCTAAGTGTGAAAAGGGGCTAAATATTATGCGAGCTGTTTCCAGAGTGTGGTGGGGATCTCATCCTACTACTCTTAAATTAATGTATGGTGCTCTAGTGCGAAGCCATTTGGATTATGGAACATTTCTTTTTGATCCTCTTCCTAAATATTTGGACAAAAAACTTGAAAGAATTCAGTCCAAAGCGCTCAGAATAATTATTGGAGCGATGAAATCTTCTCCAATTAATTCTCTCCAGGTAGAATGTGTTGATCCCCCCTTAATTTTAAGGAGACAATTCCTAGCTGATAAATATATTTTTAAATCTTTTTCTATATCGCGTCACCCTTTAGAACAAAGCCTTGATTATTTGTTCAATTACTTAAATAACGAAAAAAGATCGACAGATAAAAATCGACTTCCTCTCCTTCTAAAAAGTTTTCTTTCATTCAAATCTCTGTCTTCTTCCCTCCAAAATCTACAAAAAGATCCTATCCTTCCTATTTTCACCATCCCATTTGATTCTATCAATTATATCCCCAACTTTATAACTTCAGACTTCCGAACTGATATTTTAACCTCATCTAATCAAAATGTTGAGGAAAAATTTAAAAACATTACATCTTCTAAGTTTCTAGAATTTTCTCTCATTTACACAGATGGTTCTAAGTCTGATAACAAAGATTGTGGAGCTGCGGTACACATTCCCGAATTCGATTTAGATTTGTCTTATAAATTGCCTAAAGAAATTTCCATATTTACTTCAGAATGCTTCGCAATTGAACAAGCTTTAAGCCAAATCCAGCTTTTCAATATTCGACGAGCCTTACTGTGCACTGACTCACTAAGCGCAGTGTTGAAAATTTCCTCAAATATCCATAAACCAGAAGACTATATTATTTATAATATCAGAAACACCCTTAAATCTTTAAATGAATTAAATTTCGAGACAATATTGGTTTGGGTCCCTGGCCACTTAGGAATTAAGGGTAACGAGAAAGCCGATTCTCTAGCTAAACTTGGAACAATTTCTGGCTCTAATCCTTTAGATTTTAGAATTCCTATCTCTGACGTCATCCCAATTCTTAAATCCAACATGATCCGCTCCTGGGAAGAAAATTGGACTAATACGAAAACCCGAACTGGTGCTTTTTATGCTGGAATACAAAATCATATTCCAAGTAAACCATGGTTCCACGGCAAGAAAAAATCCAAAAGATTTATATCCTGTATCTCGAGAATGAGAATTGGTCATTGCTCCATTGCATCCCATTTGTTTAAAATCCGGGTCCTAGATAGTCCACTCTGCCAGTGCGGCATGGAAAATGAGACTCTTGATCACGTTTTCTTTAATTGTAAAAATCATTCATCCTTCAAAGGCATTTATCGTTTACTTATAAAAATCACCCACCAATCTCCCCTTAGTATTCCTTATTTACTTTCTCTCAACAATTCTCGCATTTTCTCAGTTCTATACAAGTTCATAGACTTGAATGACTTCAATATTTGAGATTTCCTATTCCCGTATAGATTTCCCATAAAATTATAACCATCTCCCTTAACTTTAACGGCACATAGCACTCTCTTTAGGGTGAATTGCCTAATACAAAAAAAAAAAAAAAACACCTTTTAATTAAACCGACTGCTAATCTCATCGCACAATTACCCTCCTTTTATTCATAAACACGGGTACAATTAATCAATATGTAATAATCTATTATTTAAGTCAACTTTGTTATAACTATCTTTAACTGTGACAAACTAAACGATATTGATTCAACTTATAGACATTGACGGTTGTAACACATATTTAAGCACTGCAAGTCTCCTATGAGCAAATTATATTAGGTACCTAAGATAACAGTTAATATCAGTTGTAGACATGTAGTCAATAATAGTGTTTCATTTGAAATAATCCATCACAAATACGTAAAATTTCATTTATTCAAACAACTGTCATTCTTATTATGCGTAAATTTAGCATGTTATTATTAATTAACTCCTTCCTGTACCGTGTTTTAACAATATATATATACTCACCCTCTCTCTGTGAATGTCCTAATATCTATCTTTTAAATGTAATTGTTGTTAATATCACTTAAAATGGGCGAAGCCCAATCAAGAGCCGCCCGCAGGGCCTAGTAGAAAAAAACCCGCGGAGCGGGTTTTTAACTGCTAGTTCCTGTTTATTGTTTCATCTCTGTAAATCATGTGCCGTTTATTTCTATAATATAATAAAAAATAAATAAAATATATATTTGTACAGACTTGAGGTGATTTCGCACAAAAACTGCGCTATAAAAATCATCCAAATATGATTATTATTATTACACAGTGTCCATAAGAAAATTAACCTTATTTCGAACCTTCTAATTTTTGTTTTGGGAGAAACCACCAAACGTTGAAATCAAATTTAGAAGATCTTTCCTATGGGTCGTTATAGATAAATACCGTATTTCAGGAATCAAATTTTCAATATTTAAAATGAAAATCAAGTTTTTACAATGGCGTGGTATTGATTTATTTATGTCACAGGTCACATCAAAGGTTGTTATTTACGTGGAAGCATACAATTTAAAACAAATTGATGGTGGTCGATAAATATTTGTAAACACTTTAATGTCTATGTCAATATTTCAAATTCTGAATTTACAAGTATGAACCCCTCTCAATATTGCGGTCAATACTTTATCTTCATTATCCATGAAACTAAAAAAATACAATTGTCCTTTTTCTTAACATATTTGCGCATTTTTGGATTGGGTAAAACTACTTTCCCAATAATTGAATAAACCTTCCCATAGTAAAATGATAATAAATAAATTCATTTAATTGTTTTTCAATAAGTGTTAGAAGTGTATTTATTTATTTCCAAAGATTAGAATTAGAAAAACGTGGATGCTGAATTTGCATACTGGTGCAAAACACTATCAGCCTTACCAAAAAAAATATACATATTGAATAGAGACTGAAAAAGTTTAGATTCGGGTTGGTACAAATAAAAAATATCCTCAACTGGGCTCCAAAAGAACTGGCAGCAGATTAATAAGTGAAATTCCCTTCTTAAAAAATTAGGGTATTTCAGACATATTATTTTTAAATTGACTCTTACCATGTGAATTTTATAAGAATTTTATTAAATTGATGATTTTTAATAACATAAATATTTTTTGTGTGTGTTAGTAAAAACAAATAAACATTTATATTGTGCTAACAACGAATTAAAAATCTCATTTTTTGTATGTATTACTATTCTCTAGGAATTATATAATATATTTTAAATAATTATAAAAGATATAAATAGTGAGATGCGAGTTTTCTTGCATATTGCCAAAACAAACGAAATATTTTTTTTTTACTTTGCATTCTCTGCAATGTTTTGACGTTTGGAGTAAAAGTATGTGTTTATTTCATGTTTGTAATTAAAATATTCCAACATCTAAATTAAAAAAAAAAATTTAAATACAAAAGTCTTAAGTTACTTTTATCTAGTTTCTTTCAATGATTTTTTTTACGAAATCTTAAAAAAATAGCACAATTAAAATATCTTGAGAATATTTCAAAATTCAATGAGAAAATTAAATTTATACGCATATACCTTTCGATTAACTATTTTATTGTCTTTTTCTATATTAGATATGTTTTCATATACTTCATGAATTGAATAAAATTTTCACCACTTTTTTAGTAAGGCTGTATGAATAATAAACGAATTTAGATACTAACGAACTAGCTATGAAAATCAGGCTTGCATCTCTATTATTCTTATACCCCTAAAAACTTATGAAGGCTTAAATTATATATTAATTAATGTCAACACATTTTTCGATGCGATAAATTTATTTTTAAATATTTTTTCTTTTTGGGTCATAGACGAGTCACAAGGCAACCCCGAATATTTTGACTAACACAATTTTGAAAGAATATCTGAAAGCATGACATGGGTAACGGGCATCTACCATGTAGCTGATAGTGCAATATGAAACGTAGGCGCCTCCGGTGAGCAGATTGAGAATCTGGGTTAATACTGATTTGCTCGAGTAGAAAAAGTATTACTCCGCCGCAAAAAATGCGACGTGATTGGAAAATATACTAGGGGTTGGAATGCTCGGCACCACATCATCACACAGGGTGTAGCGCTTTTCCGAACTGCGTTTTAGGGGAACGATTGTCTTATGAACATTAATATAATACTTGTGAAGTACACGTCTCTGGAGACAAATCCCCTATCACAACAGGCATTAACATGCAAGATATATTTATTTGCAAATACTAAACACATAAACAATTTAGATATTCTTGATGGAATTACGTCATTTGAAAACTCGAAAAAACAGTCTGTAATATATTTATAACTATTTTCAGAAAAAAACTCTTAAATATATTTATTACTTTTTCAGAAAATTACTAATTACTCAATTTTAATAATATGTGAACGAAATCCTCAGCATGGGAGATCCCACTAAGGATATCATTTTTAAAGGAGGAAAAAAAAATCTAAATTACTTTTTTAGTAAAAATGAACATATTTAAATATTGACCGGTCGGTAGCCGAGTTGACATCGCGTTTGGGTCCCACCCAGGCATAGTGTGTTCAATTCCTTGGCTGGCTAAGTCCTCCATCACAACACAAGCAACATTTTCAGCTTATTGTGGTGGTAGTAGGAGATTTTCAAATATTGTCAGGTTATTCGTAACCCGGAAATGTTTGTTTTTCTTTTTTTTTTAAATATTTTTAGTTCTTAATATTTCATCATTCAGTTAAATGGTTATTACAATTATTATTTAAGTATGTTTAGACCACCAAGCTATACAGACAGTACATTAAAAAAATACATCAAGTATGAGATATAGAAGAAATAAAACGATAAATTAAACTTTTATAATTTAATAGAAAATATAGAGTGAGAATAAAGTAGTGAAAAATTATATATTTTATAAATATATATTTAATTTTTATTTGTTTTATATTATTATTAAATTCCTCTATATTTCAATCTTTTCATACATTCTTTCAAATTATTTGAATTTAATTCACATAAACACTAACTAACAAAAATTAACTGTTGATATTTTTTTTTGTACGAGTTAGTGTTTTAGTGAATTACATTAAAATAATTTGAAAGAAAATATGAAAAGATTGAAATATAGAGGAATTTGAAAATAATATAAAACAAAGTAGTTTAGCATTTCTTAAATGTTAATAAATAAAATAAAAAATACTAAACATTTGAAAAAAAAAAATAAACAATTTAAAACAAGGAGTAAAGATTTAAAAAAATGTATTTTTAATAAGTTATTCAAATTATATATTAGCGAAAAATGGTCAAAATAAAAAAACTACTCGTTTGAAATGAAATAAAAAATTAAAATAGTTGCATTAAAAAATACACTATGATATTTTTCACGCCTTTGACATATTAAGTAACAAAACGTGTTTTTAATAATTTACGGAGCTTACTTTGCGATTTTTTTCTATCCAGGGGATTTATTAACGTTTCGACAAAACAAATGTATAAATATTATCATCAAAAATAACTTTGTTTAAATTTAAAAACTTAAGGACTTGATGAGAAACTTGATATAAATCGATAGAAATTGGGTATGCGGGGGCACAAGACATATTTTTGTTATTTCATAATCAATTCCGATTGAAAATACCAAATTTTTATAGAACATTTTTTTATAAAATTACTAAGAAATTCACCCAAAATTGTGATTTTTATATTGCTACATCCTGTATTATGAGATGAATCTTGTTAACTTATTTTTTACGCCTTTTTGATCAGCGGAAGTATTTTTGTTTTCTGAATTCCACACGTGCTTGATTGGTGAATTGGAGACCCATGTGGCCTAGAAAAAGAACTCTAATGTTTTGATATTGTTAGGATCACGGGGCATATTCCTGGCACGTTCCACGCAACTCAATGGATTAGATTTTATCGATTTAAAATAAAAGAAAAATATTCCAAAACTCTACTTCAGAACAATATTGTCGTGCTGATACTTAAATTCGTCTCAAAGCTCGGGGTGATTTTTACATTTATGTCGCCGAAGATGGTAATACATTCATGAAATAATATAAACTTACAAATTGTTAATAAATTCTACTCTAAGTTGGAATTATTAAGAAAACCTTTCAACGATATTTGCAGCCAGAAGTAAGAATCGGAAGAAAGACCAATAAAGCGAATTTTATGTTTTTTTAGGAATCTTTTTATACAATGATTCGAATAGACCACTTTTAAATATTCACACCCCTATTTAGAAATCTATTTTCTAATCGAAAATTTTCAGTACGATGAAAAAATAATATGGCGCTGCGCCTTCATCACACAATATTTTTTTATCTAAAAATACTGATTTCGATTGTCGATGCATGAAATTATTCAAGTTCAATGAACTCATATTTGCTTTAAATGTGTCATTTTCAAAATTGAAATAAAAAAATTGAAGAAAGAGGGAATAAAATCGGAATCTACCAAAAATAACATGTTAAAAGAAAATAGAAAATAAACAGTATGGTTTAGGATGTGACGTGAGAAGTTAACATTCTAAAATTCAAAAATACGTCTTATTTTCAGAACAAAAAATAAATTAATTGAATAATAATATCATATATGTAGGTGTATTCTTTAGCCTTTCAAGCAATTAATCGAGGATCGATTCTCGCCCGCAGCATTTTAAAAAACTTTGTTATTTTGAATTTTTATATGTACATATTTTTATTTTTTCATTTTAAATTCCATGACTTTTCACGGGTTTACCCTAGTTAAATTAATTATTTGAGTGAAAATGTGAAAAAAGTTCACCCTCAGAATTTTTTTGCAGTGAATGACGAAACTCAAGTTGGGAATCAAAGATTTTGTAAATTTAAAGATTTTACGATATTTACGATGTTTATTTGGTAGTTAAAAGAAATACGTTTAACTCACATTTATCTATCTATTCTATATAAATAAAAATGTAAATGTTCGTTTGTTCAAAATCTTAAATCTCCGAAAGTTTTTCAGCGATTGCTTTTAAATTTTGACCATTTTATAGATGTCACATGTGACATGTAAGAACATACTTTTACATGTCACCTGTGACAGGTAAAAACATACTTTTACATGTCAACTTAACACGTTTTAAATAGCGCCATCTAATGGAAAAGCAACACGCACTATTGTTTCTTTATCTGCACAGACATACTGAGCCAGACTTTTTACCTCTCATAACGCAGTAAGGCGCGGATTTACATCCCCCATTAGGACACGTTTTGGTAATTTTTAAATAAATTGAAAATATTTTTTTTATAGAATATTATCTACAAAATTACTTGGAAATTCACACAAATATCAAGTTGACGTGAGGAACGTATTGCTTGATCCTGTTTTAGAAGATTAATCTTTTTAATTGTTTTGATCAGCTGAAGTATTTTTGTTTTTTGAATTCTATACGTTCTTGATTAAGTATTGTAGACCCATATGGCCTACAAAAAGAATTCTTGTATGCAAAGTATATCTATAATCTGTTAACTAATTGTTAGTTTTTCTCATCTTATTAAATATATTAAAGTAATAACGCTATGTCAAACCTGCTTATATGTAGGTATAGATTTTTTAAATTTAAATTTTATTTATTTTTTTAACTTCCAAAACATTTGTCAGCAGGTCATGTTCATAATATTAATTATACAACAAAAGCACATGTGTAAAAGAAGCCACTCAAAATAGATAAAGAAGAATAACATTTTAAGGGACTACAATATACAGGCATACAGTACATAGACAGATAGATATAGGACTTTTATAAACATAACTTAACACTCTCATAAACCTTTTGTATCCTGTTCTGTCATCATAAATGTTAATTTATACCTGTTAATCATTATTATTTTATATGGAAGTGGAAAATATTTTAAAATTAACCATGTTATACATATGTACATAAAAATGTTTTTAATATGTATCGGCTGACCAACTAAAAAGTAGTTAAGGGGGTTTTGAATATTAATAAAAAACAAAAATTTGGATGCTTAGAATATTTTTGGATAAACCAACTAAACCATAGCAGCTTTGGTATTGTAAAGCTATTTTGGTCATTATTTCAAAGAGATGGTATTGAACAAAATCAAATTATTGTACCAGCAAGATTGACAAAAAATTGTTATTTTTTATCAAAAGGTTAAATTAGGTAAGTCTTAAAATTTTTCGAATATCTACCCTAAAACACTGCACGACTAATTAATTACGATAAACCTCGTGACTATACTAACAGTGAAAGTAATCGTCGTAAGCATTAGTTCTTGAAATTCCAATAATTTCACAAAACTCAAAAATGATCTACTCTTCAAAGTTTAACACGTCCGCTAACATTTAAAATATTCTGTTCACTATTTCCGTTAGCGTTACCCGGAATGATGAATGAAATTTCACCGGAGCTTTTAAAATAACGTTTTGGTTCTATGCATAAGACGAGTATTTATTTTAAACGCACAGTGGATACTTCCGGCGGGCGCCGCAGCGCTGCCTGTCGCCCCTGGCCACTAGCGTCCCGGCGGCCGCACCGAACGCCCGCTGTAGCAAGCGCCGCGACGCCAACCGCCGCATGCAAACTACTTTAACGGATATTCGACGCATCATTATTAATAATTCAAAACTTAAGTCACTTATAGCGGGTTACAGGGGGCTTATCAAATTAATCACGTTGTTATCTCAATTAAAGTGCTGTATTTAAATTTAAAATCTAAAGTGTCACTGTAAAAATGTGAATATATAATTTTTTTTAAATTATTAACTTATTTAAATAAAAACTTTGCTTTGGATGTGTTGAGTAACAGTATTCTGTGAAGTGATAGCGGATTGTTGACTTAAAAACATGTTCAAAGAACTTTGTGACTTTTGTAAAAATTCATCAATTTGACAACATGGAAAGATTAAAGTGGCTTAAAGATTTTCGGCTTAGCAGGCAGTTCCTAACTGCGGCGATTTTTCTCATCTTAAATGGTAAGTTTTCTTAAAATGGTTTTTATGTTTTATGGTACATTTGTTTTATAAAGAGACGGCTTTTAAGAAGACAAACTTATTTTATGAAACATTGCATACAGTTTTTATTTCGAAAATAATTATATATTTATGAAGCATTAGATATTTGGTATTAAAGCCGCGAGGTCAATCTCAAAAATACAGAACCGTCATTTATCACGTATAAGCTAAAATATATACATATTATGTAAGCTAACTCTGCGTGTTTGTTTAAAGATTATTGTTATTGTGAGCCGTTTCTCCAGCGATATATATTTGTTGTTTTAAAATATTTCTTTATAATTTATAATAATAAGATGAATTTTTATTTTTCAATTATTTTCTTAAAATCTTCCTGTTAGAAGATTTATTTTATTATTTTATGTTTTACTATGTATATTTTAAAAATTACTGTATTATAATATTTACTGTTTATTTAAGAGCAAAATATAATTATAAAATGGTGATTTTTACGATTTTCTGTTTTTTTTTTCAAACTGTTGATTAGCTTTTTGACACTTTTTTTTAAAGTCTCCATTAAAACAAAATTTTATAAACAGTAAACATTTAAGAAGGAGCATCATCTTTCTTAACCAGTTTAGTGCCAATCACTCCCATCAGTGTACCAATCTTATGTAAATTTAATGTTAATTAAGCTCCTGGCTAGCATGCATGGTATCATAACAGATTGCAATTATTTTTTTAATAATTTAATAACAACTCTCTTACCTAATACGAATCAGCGATTTTAATTTCTGATTCAAGAGTATGGCAAAGTGTTTTAATCATTTTCACTTCGGAGAGATACGGCTATTTTATTTCTATCTGTTGTCTATTCTTAAATAATATGTTGCTTTAGCTAATCTTAGAAATATGCGGTGACTTTTCAAGCTTTCTTTTAAACTATTTATTGTGATAATTTATTTTTTAGGTCGCCATAAATATTGGAGTTCCAATCAAATCCAATGAATACATAGTTCGGCTTATGAATGTGAATGTTTCCTATTTAAAAGCATTGCTTTTTGGAGGTCAACGAAACATAGATAACATACAATTCAGCTTCTTAACCTAACAATAGAGGTGGATACGGGATATCGATAGTGTGGATATGACAATGTATTGACTCCAAGGAACGTTTTCTCGGAACGGTAATGCTGAGTTTAATTAATTATTACGGAGTGGGTTGAGATATCTGGCTTAGATGGAATACAAACCTACATAATATATTATAACATCTTGCCTCCTCGTTTGTGGGAATTCTGACAGGACACAGAGATGTTAGCCTAAAGGAAAACCGATAATTATTGTTTAAATATAATTTTTTTGTGTGTTTGCGAGTACCTACTTGAATAAAATTTTTTATTAAAATAATTTATGACAAACATTTTAAACAACCCAAATATTATACTTATACACTACTTCATATGGCACCTCATTTGAAAAAAAAACTAAACTGGGTTGGTTTGGTTTATATATATTCTTCTAGGCAGAATTGTTTTATGATTCAAAAGAAAACCTTTAACAAAAAAAAAATCCTTTTTAAGAGCACCAGGGATTCCATTCTAAACAATATCGTTTTATTTTGACCTAAAAGAACTTGTTTGATCATGGATCTATAAAGGTGGTTTGAATTTTTTTTAATATGAATACCGCAAAAGAATCTAAACTACCCCAACCATCTGAAGCCAATGAGACTGTTGCATTACCCAATTGATGTATGTTGTGAAGCTGAAGGTTTTGTTAAGGGAAGGAGATGGGGAAAGGGAAGGTAGAGGAGTACCTGGCTATTCAGATCTGGTAACTAAACACGGCTAAAGCCATTTGGTTTTATTGAATGGTGGTCTTACAACAAGCCGATACTGAGAGTATCTTCGACTCTGGAAAATGCTGCAAATATAATATATACTATTTAAAATGAATAAATTGAGACATAACACAAATTAATAAAATAAAATCCTTTTTTTTAAATTCACGCCTGGATTTGAACCGCGACCTTCGGCTTGCTAGTCAAGAGCTTTACCCCCCGACCACGGAGGTCGTATGTTGACTTCTTATGAATTTTTCTTCCAACCAAACCCTTATTTGAAACTAGTAGAATTTTTTCATCAAAGAGTAAAAAATATTCTAGTTTTCTGTTTTCTTCCATATCTCAACCCAACCTTCTTCGTTTATCAATGTACCATTTCCTTAGCATCAAAGCAAATTTATATCAATATTATTTCTAATTTATAATACCAACTTATTATGCTTGGCATTCTCTTTTACTTTTCCATTCTTAACCTCGCGGTAAATCGATTAAATTATCATAATATTTTTATTTCATGACAAAAGTTAGCCTTCTTTATAAATTGTGATGTCAAAGTTTTAGAAATTTATTAAGGCCTCCACGGTCAAATTTGCCTGGCGGAGAAGCAGCCGTCTTTCATATTATACTGAGCGGTATTAAAATCAGCGAAAATAAATATTCTACACTATAGAAGATACAATGTACGATACTAAAAGGCACATTGTCAAAAGGCTGTCCATTTTGAGAACAATACTTTCCGACAACGGCTGGGGTCCTTATTCTGTGCTGAAAATGAGAGGAAACGTTTTATGAGGGCGAAAACACAACCTACACGGCTCGTTACACATGCGGCAGTATCTTCAAGCGTGTAATATCATGGAAAAATGTAAATTCGGGAACAAGATTATACGTGTAGTGAGTTGGTAATTACAGGAAACTTATAAATATCAGATAAATTGGCATTTCATTAAAACATCAGTAAACACACAATATCTAACTTTTCTTGTTAGAAAGAGTAACGTTTTGGTTCCAAATTTTAGCTGACACGCCATAATGGCGGTTTTTGCTGAGAAATTGACGGCGCACCTCTTTTGGGTTCAAGCGTAACAACAATATTAAAGCTCAAAACACGCATGTCGTCTATTTTTTGCTTTTAAAATTAAAAGTACTTCGGTTTTATTTCGTTCTTCTTCCTTCAAATTGAGACATTGACTACTAAGTAATATGAATTCTTATTCTTAATTGTTTGACTGGAAGAGTTGTGAAATTCTAAGTTCTGAAATGATGAGAGATGAACAAAGTGTTTTTTTTTTTAATATTTCTGAATGATCTTAATTTTACGTTATGTGTAATAGTTAATTTTCAACCATCCTTTTCTCATTAAATCGGCAATCGATTTCTTGAGTGGTGTTTCTAGCGAAGAAAAAAACTTCTGGATGTATGTGAGAAAAATTTTCGTCATTATGATCGCTATATGCCACACTTGATACGCACATGCCATTATTATATATTCAACCACAAACACACTCCAACATTTTGCCTCATCCTTTTGATATCATATATATATATATATCAAAAAATATTATTTTCTCTCGTCCCTTTGACCGGTGATCGAATCATATCAGAGCCAGGTAAATCCATAGGTAAATGGGTTTCTTTCGACTATAATAGGGTATCCATATATTTGTATTTAACAGACAGGGTCAAGCCCCGTGAGGTCCCAAACCCATCAATTCTGCGGCGCGGCAAGTGTTTAAAAAAAGGTATTTGAATAATAATTGATGGCTCAAATCGAGCTTTATTATTAATACTAAGCTCGTGCCCAGGTTTTTCCCTATAAATTGGTGTAAGGTACTGAGGCGTACAATAATTTATAGCCCCTTTCTGCCCAAACGATATGAATTTAAAGGACGTGTTTTCATAAGTTGAAATATAAATTGTCAAGTTAAGATGTGTAGGTTTGTCATTTTTTTAAGCACTACATCTCTCAATATTACAATGGTAACTATCTATAGTTTTATTTCACACAAAATGTACATCAAACAAAAAAAACTTACAATTTTCACAATCTTAGAGATAATTAAAAATGTCAATAATGTGTAAAAATGAAATCTATTTTGTTCATTTTTCACCTTTATTATTTTGACATAAGAATATAGATATTCACTGGGAAGGTAGAAGAGAATAAAAAAATATATAAAGGAGATCAAAAATCTTATAACGTAATTTCGTGTCATCCAGGATTTTTTTACCGCGTGTATGAAGATAATAATGACGACCACATGTAAATATTATTTGACATTCTTGTTTGTTTGGATAGAAGACAGTTTGTTATTGTTTGCTGACGACATTGCAAGAGGTCATTTTTTACGGTGACATGTTACCAATGATTGTACTATTGTGTTCAGATACACGCCATTATCTTTGTAAGAGTTTTTTACGCAATATCTCAGTAAACAACAGTTTGTCATTTTGAACTTCTTGCTTAGTACACTGTGACCAAATGTTTTCAGCCATGCATTACCTTATCTGTACCGAAAATCCACGGGTGTTCTCAAGCAAAGGTACGGTGAGTGGCGACAGATAAAAAGCTTAGAACTTTAAAATATTTATAAAGTTGTCATGGTTATAGGAAGAAATCAATCAAAGTGCAACCTTAATGCCAATCGGGCTCAGTCGACCATTCTAAGTACTTTAGTGTTGAGTTCTCAAACCATGGAAAAACTGGGAGAGGATCCTGGAACAGGTATGGCAAGAGGATTGCTACATCATTTATACATTTGAACTGTAATCAAAGTAGAACTAAGTGTCACATTCAAGTTAACAGTGTCTAAGTCAGTGTATCATTGCGCCCTTACTAATGGACGTCAAATCCGGATGATTAACAAAAAGGTACGTTCAACGTTTCAGGATTCCGAAATGAGATTCTTGAAAGGGATGTCGAGATTTAAACTATGGGACCAAGTGCGAAGCTCTACTATTCAAGAGGGGTGTGATATCCCAATTACAGTTGCCATTTCGGAAGGGGGACGATCAGTTGGTTGCCATAAACAAATATTAGTTATCAGAAGTACATGTAGAAGCTATCCATATATTGTTCCAGTTTCTCTCTGATAATCTGGCAAGTAGATATGTCAAATCTGTTTTCTACCTTTGAAATGAATACTTCAAAAAGCACTTCCACAACCAAGATTATCAATTGACGGAAAAAAAAATTATCCAACATTTTGAAAGAATTAAGACCATCCAAAAACTGTCCTTTTATCTTAAGAATAATGTAATAATTCATTGTTTCGGGGCTGTAACGACGAATTAATTATTTATTTACGTTCATAATTCCGTTTAAAACATTTCCGTCAAAATGTTGCGGATTATCCGTTTTTATTGTAATAATAATCGGAGCTCAGTTCGACGTAAGAAGCTTTGCCAGGAGAATTATTGAAGTAGATTATTTTCGTGGGATAATCTGGGATTACAGAATAACATTGCAAAAGTTCTCACTGTCTGGCAAGTAGAGGACGGAGTACGAATTAACTCATAACCTAGCTAATCTTATTATGAATTTATATAATATTGTTTGAGACTTGAATATAAACACTTCTATATTCACCGTCATTATAAATTAATCACACATTCGATATAATATTATGTGTACCAACAATGAGATTCATGTTTTACCACGAAACATCAGATGTTGAATAAAATAAATTAACAGTAAAATATTATTAATTTATACCAATTTAGAACCTAAATGTGAGAGACGTACTTTTTATTCTTCGAATAAATAAACGAGCTTGTAATAAAGGTACATAACATCAGTTTAATTTCAGATGTTATGAGAACACGAACTTACACTTTTGACGCGCCTAACCTTACTTGGAAAAAGTAAAGACAAGAACATGCAGAATAAATAAATAATGTAAATATCGGATTTTTAGCCCCGTTTGAAAAACTTTACTAGAAACGTGGAATAAAGAAAACACAAGAAATGTGTGTTTCATGATTCGTGATGAAGTCTGGAAAATCGGGCTTAAAATTTTCAGTACAAAACTACTGATCGTCAATATGAAATTCAAATAGAATAGCGATATACGATGTTAGGCAAGTGTAAAAGAGACAGAGCGCGTACAAAAATTCACTTGAATCAAAAGCATCTTTTTTCACTAAAGACATTGCTTTCCATTCAATTAAATGGAAGGCATTTCTAGTGCGTGTCATAATAATTATTATTCTATTCAGTGGTGATAAATATCTTCTTATATTCTAATATAGCCACTTTTTGAAGTTTTGCGTTTTGAGCGTGAAACAATATAGATCTGAGTAGGTATTTAATCGTTTATCGATGAATTTACATCAGATATTGTAAGTTGAAATAATTTTTTGCTATCATACGTTGTTAGTGCTAGACAAAAAAAAATTATGTAATCAATGGATCTATTCAACGCTATTTACTAAACCCTTTCTAAACTTGTTTCCATGTGAATAATACAAATCGTTAGACTTTTTCCGAAGCATGTACAATATAAATTAAGTTGTTTTTTTAGAAAACGCTTTATATTTGTAAAACCTTTCTCGACAACAGTGATTTTTTTCCCTTCCTACGCGTAAGATCATAACCCAAAACAGCAAACAAAAAGCACATAAACGAGCTTTGTAATTTAAAAATCTGTTTACCGATACTGCTTTGATGTGAAATTGGTTGCTATTTTTTTAAAACAAATTACTTGGTTTAATGTGTCTTAAATGCACCTTCGCGGTTTTTATGCAGTAATTTATTAATTATTTTACGTATATAAAATATATATATAAAGACATATAAAATAACACGAATGGAAAAACAACAATTTTGAATTCGAAAGGAGGGCAAAATGAACATAAATATGATAATGTCAAGTCAAAGCAATATCAAGGTTTCGATAAAAGTCAAAAAATTGTGTCTCACATTATTATAAAAACGCTTTAAAGCGATGTTTTTAAGTGGATGTTAAATATTATTTGAAAACCAAAAAATTGTATTATTAATATTAATTACTATTGTTTATTCAGAATGTAATAATAATGAGAATGTACTATACATAATGAGAATGTACTATACATAATGAGAATGTACTATACATAATGAGAATGTACTATACATAATGAGAATGTACTATACATAATGAGAATGTACTACACATAATGAGAATGTACTATACATAATGAGAATGTACTATACATAATGAGAATGTACTATACATAATGCTTTGCACGCCAAAAAAATCGAATACTTCGTATATTATTTAAAATACAGAGATCTTTTTTATGAAAAAGGATTAAATCATTACAAACTTGATTTTAAAGAATTCCCAGGCAGTTTGAATATAGTAAATATCTGCCTAAGATTTTTTTTAACCATTTTATTGATGGGAGGCCCCAAAACTGCACAGTCAAGTGGGTTTGATTCATTTATCATAATTGTCTGAGCCGTTGTAATAATCAGTTATTTTTTTTAATGCGAAATCGTATAATTTGCTTTTTTTGATATTATGGTACACTACCTGCCTGAAGAAATTTTGAAAAAAGGGTTGTCACTAAGATGGTATATTGTCTTATGACCCTTAGTTTACGTTTCTTTGGAAAACTTGTATAATTGCTTATTTGAAATTTTCAAAAATTTTACTAAATATATATGGCTTTTCATGACGGTAGATATTAAGTACCTACTTACAGATCTTATGATTTCAGAAAAAATTTCTCAGAACTAATTTTAAACTAGAGTATAACAGTGTTCACAAAGAATTTACCTTCCATGATAACGATAGCCATATATATATATACGTTTAAACATCCTGTATATATACAGGCGCCATGCTTTTAATGATCGGAACCCAGGATCGTCTTGGTCAGTCGGGCGAACAGCAGCGAAGTTTGTTCGAGCAATGTACACATCGGTGTGTGCAATCTTCGAGTGGGTTGAGTATTAAGGTTTGCAAATAATAGCTTGGTCCGTAATAACAGACTAGTCCAATTTACTCGCCCGTACTACACCTTCAATACGTTCAAACCTTTGAAATGTGAGCACAAAACTGAGTCTTCAGGTTATTTTTCCGTTCAGACTATCTGGGATATTCCAAAAGTTCGTAATATAGAATAATGAGCACCTTAATTTAAAATATTCCATAAGATTATCGGATTGGCTGTAGACCAAGTTTTAAAAGTTTTTTTCTATGTTACCACCATTTTGATGAAACCAGGTAGAATAAAATATGATCTATAAAATGATATCAGTGTTTAAACAGAATATCGGTTTTTTAAAGCATTTAAAACATCGTGAAATTTAATTATCCGAAATAAATCGTAGAATTTTATTATTTTAAAAGTTGAAAACAGTTTATGCTCGATTCTGATACACCCAATTATTCACTTTTTTTTTCATTGTTTATTGTTAAAAAGTTTAATTTGCAGAAACCAATTTGAATTAATTTTTATATTCAATAATGTTATTATTTAATTTATATAAAACAGTTCATTTGTAAATAAGTTTATGACCATAGTTTGATAATACATTCAGAGACGAAACAACTATAACGCGTTACAATAATTAAACAGCAGAGTTTTTTTAACTGTTTCTTTGCATGAGCTTAAACATTATTAGGCCTATGAAAGAGCTCTGGTGTGTCTAAATTTCAACTAACACATGGTTTTTCCTGTAACAGCCTTTATAAAACGTCGTGAAAATTTTATTCAATTGTAAACAACCGTGTGTAAGAAAACCTTACTAATTGAGACGTACAAAAGAAACTGACATAACATAGTTCGTTAAAAGATATATTAATTACTTATTCAGCCAAAGAGAGTTGTTTAAACTTGAAATAATAATAATTTCTCATCGAATTTCGAAATAATTCCAAAACTTTCTTAGATTTTCTCTATATTTCTTAATTTTGAATATGTCATAAAAACAAATAACATTTTAGAAAACAGATAAATTTATCATTTCAATTTTTGTATTTGAAATAAACTGAAATATTTGTAAATTACCATATTTCAATTTCAAACATAAAACGAACTGAAAAAAAGCATTCCACAGACGTTTTTAATTAAAATGTTGAAAATTTTAGAGAAGTTTCATAGTCTTTTTATTTTATTTAAAGACTTTTAAATAAAACTGTCTCTTCACTTTTTTCCTGGTTCACAAATTAAAAATATATTTTAATTCCCAGAAAATCAACAACAAAAAAATTAAAATTTGAACGCATAGCTTTCACACGTTTATTTCTTTGATACATTCTTACCAACACCTGTATTAGGCATTAAAATTCAGAAAACATCAGTTTAATAAATTTCTTGAAAAATATAGACCATTAAATCCGATTCAAATATTGGTAAATGTACATTCTTTTTGACAAAAAATTAAAATACATTTTACAACATGCGATTGTTGCTTAGTTACTTTACTTAAACTGACGAAAAATAACCCAAATAAGTATTAAATATATTAAATTATGCGAATATAATTAAAAATTGAACGTTTCATGAACAAAAATATGAGTAATGATTTATTTTTATATTACAGAAGGCATTAAAAAAACTTTCGCCTTTCATTGCAAAACATACCTCAACGGGAAAAAATACAAAAGCGCATGTTTGATTTTATTGTCAGATGCGAATTGCAATGTTGCCGGATTTAAAAAAAGAGAGAATTTTTTTTTTATTATTACCAACTTGATTCAAAACTTTTACAGTTCTTATTCAATGATTGTGAGGTAAATTTATTTTTATTTTTAAGGCTGTTAATATTTAATAAAATACTGATGAAAATACCAAAATGGGCTTTCATGTGATTTTTTGCTTAATTCGAGATAGGCGGTAAATGCGACAAAGCGATTTTAACCCCACTCTGCGAAAGGTACAATAATTAAGAAATATTAAACGCATTAAGAATTTTGATGCGACCACTCCCATACAATAACATTGATTATTCGCAACAATTTTCCACACCATTTGAGGATTCAACGAATTCATACTTCATGGGTTTGACACCACATGTAAAGTGTGGTGTTAGTGAGTAGGTAGGCCCTTGAATAAAGACAGATTCCCATTTTAATGGTTTTTTCAGGCCCAATTGTTTCTTTAGCGGTGGAAGGTATACATCGGCGTTAAACCCGAGAATAAAACTTGCCATTCCGTTTTGCCGCGACTCCCGCGCCATATGTCCCTCTGTGTGGAACGGGTCGTGAAAATTTAACTGCTTATTTCATTCTTAACATAGAACCTACTCGCTCCTACAACACCCATTCTCTGCAAAAATGTATATTTAAACACATTTTATGACCACGCTCGCTATCAAAATGGCCAAGTAATATTTTTATTGCGCACTTGTAAAAAGCAATTAATCATGTTTTTAAGGACTTGAAATTTTATTCTCCCCACAATGTATGCGTCTGTCGTTAAAAAAAATATAATTTAGGTACGTAGCTTATCATCTAACTTATAATTTTTTTTTTAGTTAAAAAAAATGTTTGAAGATTCCCAGATTACCAGATCCTTAATGATTTAATTAAACAACATTATTATTTGACTTCCATAAATTTGAGTTTAAGAAACAAGTCATCGTGTTATTTTTTTTATTTAAATACGTTATTGTGTATTTGTGGTTGAATTTTTGGAAGCCAGTAAGGTCCTGGAACCAGAAAATAACATAATAATATATATCTATTCCTACCTTGAACTTGTGCACAAAAGAACCTTCAAAAGGTGAAAGGAAGCGATCCTTTGTATTCTGAGCACAAACACAGGATCTTCATCTCATCCTTCATCCCTTACCTGTCCCAAATAACTGAAGGAAATTACTACACATAAAAGGAATACCGAGGTGGGTTGCGGCCAAAGAGGAATCATTAATAACATAATCATTTCCTCCGCTCCGAGAGCCACGCGCCCCCATGGATCCACCGACAGACTTAAAAGCCTCTAGCCCCTGGCCTCCAGCTCCTCTCACCTAATAAATAACAAAGCTTTTTTTATAAAATCGCGAACGAATATTCCAATATTCGAAATAATTTGAAGGAGGGTGGGTTACCTTTTTCAGTAAAATATTTATTCACTTAGCAGATTTTCATTAAAAAAAAAACGAAAAATATAAAAATTGAAATGCAAAAGTACTTTCAATTCACATTATATCTTTTTCGGAAACAAGGAAGAAAGCTCGCACGTAGATTTTAGTTTTGTAGCTACGTCGAACATCATTATAATTTCAAAAATAAAAAAAAAACCTTTTTTAAATTAAAATCGTTACGAAAGGATGAAGAAGGGAGATTTTATTGATAAATTTCCTTCGTGAGCATTAAATATGCTAAAAAATTATAAATAAAACTAACAAAACAGGCCCTACAATTTAAATTACGATGTTTAAGATATTTTTTTTTCTGAAACGAGTGGGCCATCAGCATATATGATATAACATTAGTTTATTAGTACTTCACATCCAAAAAGAGTTATAAGCTTACTATATTAAAGCTTAATATTATGTATTGTAAAATTAAATGTCTGTTGTAAATTTGTAAAAATGATTATCGTAAATGTTGCAGAAAGGAAACATCCATTTCGAAAAGAGGTTAAATGTTATTTAAAATTAAACAGTTAATAAGTTTGTTAGAAAATTGCTTATTTCAAAACATTTCAACATTCAAACTAATGTTGGCATCTTAAACCTAACTGCAAATGAGTTTCTGCTCTTTTAACAACCAGTTGTATGTATGTTTATGGAAATGTAATGGAGACGGTGTTTAAAAAGGTCTAAATTTCTCTTATTTCGCTTTTACTACATTAAAAAGAAAAATATACATCATGAATATTCAGAATGTTCAACCTCCACATTTTGAGAAGGTTGAAAAAATTATGATGTCAAATTCATAAATATATAATGTTTACTAAAAATGACTTTCATAAAGATTTGAAAGCAAACAATTTCTCTATTGACTTAATACCGTTTGGTTCTAGCCCACAGCTCTGTTTCCCGCAACAAATACTAGATCGTATACCGCCATCCAATTTCCTATTTAATCTTCATAATAACGATGAAACAATTTTGTATTGAAAATTTAACGTCCCATTTGCCAGAATTTTGAATCGCAAAATACGCCCACATCGCATTTCTTGCGTTCTTCATAATTTTATGTTTTATTTTTCTGCCAAAGCAGTTTGTCAGTTATGTAAAGTCAGCACAGATTTCCGTAGGTTCAATAAGCCATTGAAAAAAAATACGGTAAGTAGGTATATACACTGCCCGTATTACTCGTAGTACTACTTGTGTTTTACGAATCATTTAAAAAAAATCTTATGAAAGAAATGGATTTTTTACACAAAATGTGCCAACTTTTCTTATTTTCTGAGAGTTAAATAAATACAAAAAACTAGAGCTTATTAACTAAGGAAATAACGTAGCCAAAAAGGCTATAGAAAAAAATATTTTTTTTGTATTTCCAAATTCTTAATACAAGACAGTATTTCGCCGCTTCAGAAAACAATTTTTTGTGGTATATTTTACAATCGAGTATTTTTTTTATCTGAATGTTTCAAATAAAAAAAAAACTACAATTAACAATTATAAGTAGATTTTCACGATGTTGGATTAATCTTGTTTTTTTTGTAGATGGATCAAATTGGATTTTTAATTAAAATCCTCAACGTTTTATGCTTATGAAAGCACAGAACGAGATATCATCTCTTGAATTAACGCAATCAGATTGCCGGTGAAACGGCTTGCTAAAGCTTTTCCCTATGAATATATTCGCCATGCAATTTCCGTTAGCGGTCACGCGTAGACGGATGATGGTATGCGCTTATAGAATTTGCCAGCTAACGAAAAGGTATAGTTCATTATCATTAATAAGCGTCGAAAGTTTAAAGTGCTTTATCTGCCAACGTGATTCCATTAGAGTGTTTTGTTTTAAATACACAATTTTATTCTACGTTAAATGAGCACTTTAACTGCATAGAAAGTTGTATAGATACATATACATTACAAAATATACTCACATATTAATAAACAAACGATCACGAACCTCGTGATCCGTCCTGCAGCAGCTGAACCGTTTCCTTTCCCACCTAGGATTCTTGCTGCAGAATATCCATCTTCTATCTTCGTATCACCTGTTCCTATTCTTCTTTTTACTTTACTTAATTTCACTTTATTTTTGTAATATTGATATTTTTTGTAATACCTGCATCAAATGTAAAGCGCCCCTGATGTTATACATCACAAAAGCGGCGCTATACAAATTGTCCAATAATTTAAATAATTAATTAATAATATAAAACAAAGCTGTTCTAGCAGCAGTCTTAAACAAGGATTTGTGATCCCTGTTTATAAAACAGGAGACAAAATGAAAATAACTAATTATAGACGAATCACATTGTTAAACTCATTTTCAAAGATTTTTAAAAGCGTATTAAAAAACCAAATTGTAAAATATGTACCAGGAAGATAAAAAATCTATTTTGGTTAAATACTATAAATTTTACGAAAAAAAAGCATTGGCGTACGTAATAAGTTATATACAGAGCAACCAAGATCAAGGACATAAATGCATACGGATATATCAACATTCAGCTGCCAAAGATCTGCCACAGAATCCTATTTAAAAACATTGGAATCAAAGGCAAGGATTTCTAACTAATGAAAAGTTATATGAGTAACAGAACACAACAAGTCAGAATTAATCACCATACTAGCAAGTCTATGCCGATCATATATGGAGTTCCACAAGGAAGCTTACTAGGGCACATTTTATTCACTGTTTACATAAACGATCTATTCAACATGAAAAAGGATGGAGAAATTGTTAGTTATGCCAACGATACAGTTTTACTTTTCAAATATAAAGATTGGACTAAGGTAGATAAAGTATCAAATATAAAGATAGGAACACGTGGTTAGACACAAACTTACTAAACATATCGATAGTAATATTCACAACGTACAGTATAAATATTTTTTTAAGGCTTATAAGGTTTCTATAGATCCCCGATACTTGTGCTGGTCGAATCATTTCAATTGAGTCTTTATTGGTAGAGGGTGCTTTCATCAAATCGCACCAGATAGTTATTTATTGAAAATTTCACATAGAAAATCATGGAAATGGCGTAGCATATTGAAAATAATAATTTTGACCGTACAGAAAAAAAATCGACAAAACTCATCACGACATCCCCATATCAGAAATTTTACCCGGATTATTTTTTTATCTTATGGCGTATGGTAATTAATTATTTTTGTGTGAATATTTCATGACGCCATAGCTCTAAATTTAAATTTTTGCTTCTTCAGATTCAGAGAAACCAGTTTTAAACCTGTACAATTAAAAAAGTTTTTATTTTATTTTTAATGCTTTAGTTTCTTAGAATGATCATGAATATAAAGCCTCTCTGATTCAATTCTGAGCCGTAAACTGATCGTTTACTTGTTTTAAACATGTGTTTTATTAAAGAGTCAGTTCCCTCAATATATGTACGATCCGCATTCCAAATAATAAAAAATTTCAATTCTACGATTTCGGTGAATTTGTCAGCTTTCTTCCGAATGATACAAAATAACTTTCTTCAACCAAGTAGCGAAATAAACAGTTTACTAGAGAACGATATCTTTTTAAACACTAAATTAGTATTTTTACACGATGTAGTCCGTACTTTTTTGTACCTGTTGATTATATCTACAACAACTTATTTATTTAAAAAAGGGGTCGACGGGGAGTTGTCAACTGTAAAAGCCTCTTTTCTCTCTTAATTTAGCTAGGGAGATAAACAGCGGAGTGTAATAAATGCTGTAATGGTCAGCAGAGGGGAGGAGAGGTCAGGTAACCCCACTTAGCATTAACCAAAAACTGGCCAAAATAAACTAGTGATGGGGAGATGATAGAATCTTTCGACATTTTGTTGAAAAGGGTTAAAAAGAAATTTCCCCACAAAGGCAAACCCACATCCTAAGCATTTTTTGGACCATTAACCTTAAAAGCAATATCCTCCTCTTTTAATAATTTTATTTCAAGACTTCCTAAACACGCAAACATTTAAGACTTTTCTCCAAGTGGCAAAAATTTTGTAACTTAAATGGTCGTGTTGTGGTGAATTCGAGGGAACATGCGTCAATATCAGATCATATTCTTAATATAACTTTAAAGCAATGCTCAAATTTGGTACCGAAAAACCGTATAACTTTAGGTCTATTTTAGTCGCGTGTACTAAGATATCTAAATTAAAATTATAAAATTAAAATTTATGAAATTAAAATTAAAAACATATTATGATATGAGGAATCTAGGCAGCGTTGGACATTAATGTGGTTTTCAGTACAAAATTTAATAATATATATTCCCCAAATATTAAAAAATGTAAAAAACAAATATTTATAACAGGAAGCTTCACAAAATTTTTAAAATTCGTCAAATTTCATTAAATATTCTAGTTTAGTTACTGTCCAAGTTAACAAATTTTTAAACGTAAAACTATCAAAATGTATACATTTTTATCTAGTGCCGAAAACTGAGTAACGTTAATGTCGTACTGCGGTCAATTTCATTCACGGGCTCTCGTATACTTCATCATCAGATCATATTTTTACGCTCTCTTTAACGAAATGCTCACAAATTTTATATGGCGCCGTGTAATGGACATCCATTTAGCCGGTCCAGGAATTCAATACCCGGCCGAAGTAAATCATCCGGCCCGGCCGCTATTGGTCCAAAGTAAACTTGGAGAATATTGACCTGTAAATGTTTTACTGCGGCACTAAATGTTATCCCACGATGTTGTGAAAATGCGTTGTTCAATAGTAAATTAATCAAAAAAAATTATATAGTTCGCTATACGTTATATACGTAAAAAGTGTTAATGTAGTGGGGTAACTAAAATGCGGTAAGAACTCTCTTATTAGATTTTCGTCTAAATGTGAATTATCCTACGTAATAAACGTGGTAAAGAGTTGCCATGACAAATGAATAATTCGATTTCCCAAGGTTCCAACACTGAATAAAACTGTTTATTTAAGATTATTTTTTTTGCTAATGCTGTGTTGATTACCGTAAAAAGGTTAATGGTGTTTGTTTTAGATTATAAAGTGGGACATATTTTTTTAAACATTAAAAATTTTCTGTTTTGTCTTTTTCTCAATATACAATTATTTTAACACACCTCTAAAAAGTGATACAAAGTCATTAAAAACGATGAAAAAAAACAAACAAATAAACCTTATTCACTTAACCTATTTAATGTAGTTTTTTAGTTTTTGTTTGATTACTTTATGTCACTTTATAAACGTGTGTTAAATTGTTATTTATTTACTATGCGGTTACTGGGGATGGGATTTTAGAATTGGAGGGGGTTTGATATATGTTTAAATTAAGAGGTTAATATCATTTTTAAGTGGTCTAAGTGCTACAAAGTACAATTACTTATTGGTCTAGATCTCTAACTTGTGATTTTTCAGTATATTTTTAATTAATTTCTCGTGATTTCCACTAAACCCATTATTGCTCATTGCCAGTGCAACTATGACATCCCCATTTGGGAAAAGTTGTGAAACTACAAAAAGTGGAGAAGTGGAAAAGAAAGTTTAAAAAGCATCTTTCACTCTCAAAATTGCGTAAAATTATATAAATAACTTTAAACCGTAGTAAACACGTTATTACAATAAACATATTATTTATTATAATATACTGGAGCACACTTACAATACTCGTTTTACGTTAAATGAAAAACTAATCGTACCTTAACATGTAAATATAATTGGTTAAATTTGGCCCAAATATAATGTTGAAGAAAGAACAAACTCCCTGAAAGAAAAGTTTATTAGACTATTATATATAACTAGCAGTTAAAAACCGTCTCCGCGAGTTTTTTGATGCAAGGCCCTGCGGGCGGCACTTGGTTGGGCTTCGCCCAGCTTAAGTGATACTAACAACAGTTAACCTATTATAACCCAACCCAACCTAACCTAACTAATCATTTTATTATATACACAGACAACATGTACATTTTAAAATACATATAAGTACATGTCAGATTATAGATTTGTTGACTAATTTTACAATCAACGAAGCGTTTCTAGCTTCCGATTATGTTCCATGTTTTTATTGGGCTGTCAAAATGGTGCGAAATTATTATTTACGTAAATAATATTATGTGTTAAGAACCCCGTTATTTATTAAAATAAGTGTGTTAAGGCAAGTTTTTAAAAATATTTTTGTTTGTAAAAAAACCCAACTTAACCAAACACAACCAATCCTAACTTAACCTAAATCCAACCACACCTATCATAACCTAACCTAACCTATCCTAATCTAACCTATAATAAACCAACCTAACCTACCTAACATAACCAATCTTAACCTAAAATAACCCATCCTAACTTAATCCAACCACACCTATCATAACCTAACCTAACCTTTACTAATCTAACCTATAATAACCCAACCTTACCTAACCTATAATAACCTAACCCAACTTAACCTTACCTAACCTATAATAACCTAACCTAACCTAACCTAACCTAACCTAACCTAACCTAACCTAACCTAACCCAATCTACCTAACCTAACCTATCATAACCTAACCTTGCCTAAACTATTCTAACCTAACCTAAATTAACCCAACCTAACCTATAATAACCCAACATAACCTTTCCTAATCTAACCTATAATAACCCAACCTACAATAACCCAACCTAACCTAACCTGACCCATCGTAACCCAACCTAAACTATAATAACTTAACCCAACCAAACCTATCCTAACCTAATCTAACCTATCCTAACCTAACCTATAATAACCCACCCTAAACTAACCTAAAATCAAAACGCTTTATTTAAAAAAAAAAGTATTAAGCGTGGACAGATCCAGAATAATTTTCTAAACGGGTAAAGGTAAATTTGTATTTACGAGTATTATGTAAATATATATACTTGGCAAAATGATTGTTTTATTATACATATATATGTACATGTCAGATTAGAGATTTGTTGGCTAATTTTACGATCAACGAAGCGTTTCTAGCTTCCGGTTTTGTTTCATGTTTTTTTATTGGGTTGGCAGTTCCTACACTTCCTAGTAACAAACGCGTATTATGCGCGAATTTCATATCCGTGTTTTGCCAAAATTGTGCAAAATTATTATTTACGTAAATAATATTACATATCAATATTTTTTTAAATAGTAAATGAAAAGAGTTCTTGTTTATTATCATTGTTGAATTAAATGTTTGTTTTCTTTTTAAATGCGTATTAAAACGGTAGTTTGGTAGTTTGAAATGATGAAATTGTACGTATTTTTTATGGATTATTTCAAATGAAATTATTCATTATTATGCCACCAGAGGTGCGCTCTTACGGCCAATAGGGAAACTACTCGAGCAGCCGGTAAAGCAGGGATTGACATTTTCAAGGAACCCTAAAATGCGTGATATTTTCCTATGCGGAATTTACCCGAAACAAACGATTTGAATTCGACCAATCAGAGGGCTTAAACCGTCCAGACGCTGGCATAATAATACTATCAGATTAACTTGGTTATCAGTTTTTATTTTATTTGCTGGTCTATTTATTGTTATTTATTATAATTTGGCTGATTTATTTTTTGCTATGTCAAATTATGGAATATATTGCGTCGCACTAGCCCTACAAACATTTTGGAATAAACTATTATTATTATTATTAACACAAAATATTTCTAACTGAACATATATTTTGATAGTTTCTATATAATGCTATATATCTTTTTGTGGTTAATTATTGTCACTGTTAAATAATAAGACTTGTCAAATAGCCACATTTTAAACATATTTCCCTCCCCTCCACCTAATTTCTCCCCTAATTTCCTCCCCCCTCCAAAAGTTAATGTTCTCTCTCCCTCTTCTATCTTACCATTAAATACACTATAACTCTGTTATTGATTAATATATTTTTATATAATCCTGATGAAGGTTCAGGGCTAACCTAAACCGGTTGTTTTTCACATATTAAAAAAAATACAATAAAATGGTATTAAAAATAGAATTATTTTTATATAATTACGAATATCTACTAAGTTTCTGCTACATGTGAAACTTTAATAAAATTTACTGAACAGCCTCACCTCTCGACCATGGAAACCTTCAATATCTACGGATATTTGCGAGAAATTTAATTTCCTCAAACGCAATAATTTTTCTGCTTATTTTCAGAGTTTTTTTTATATTGCCATATTTCTATGCCAAGTTAAAAATAATACAGTATAATTTAGTTTCCGTTCTGTGAGCCTATCTTGTGATAAAGGTTAACTTTATTCCACTCCTGTACGATTTTTTGTCATTTGGTTCCCTCAGTATTTCGCGGATTTTTCAATTACTAAATATCGCGCTAGAATTAAATACAACTTATCTCACATTCTTGGAGAGAGAAAGTATTACTTTGATTTTACGTCGTGTAGCGATGTCATGAACTTCATTATGCGGATAAAATCTTTATTTAAATCGGTCATAGATGTTTTCAAAGCCCAATGATTACTTTTTCATCCTTACCAAAATGTATTCTCGCATTTTTCAATGTGAAAATGAAAACATCTCACTGTGGGTGGTTTTTGGTACTACCTCGGGTTATCAGTGAGGTGTTGTAACTTTTTTACAACTATATAAAAACAACCCAAAAATGCAAAAAAACATTTTATAAAAAAACCAACGCACGATCACTTTGCTATTAGGTCGGGTTAGCGGAAAACTCCGTTGCTAGTCATAGAACATATCGCTTTACCAATTCCAGAATCACATCCATTTTTTAAACATTTATCGAATATTCTCTCTTGGTTAAACTGTCATACAAAATCGAAATGAACGCTTTTAATGGCTGAGTTTACTGACTGTATCAGAGAAGCCATTTTTTTTAAATAAAAAACTCACGTTCCTGGGATAAAAATAACTTGATATATTTGAAATTCTCCTACTACCACTACAGTTAGCGGAAAATGTTTTATCATAATGGAGGAGTTGGCCAGCCGATGAATTGAACACACTACGCCTACAACCGGTCAGAAGATACTTCGAAACATTTCTATTTCTAGTATTTTTTTCTTCCCCGATGCATTTAGTTTTTCCTAAATGAGGCATTCCAGGCAGCAGGGGCTTTTGTGCGGTTTCACATAAAATAAATACAGTGAAATAAAAAAGATGATTTGTGAACTCATAGGAGTACAAGAATGCCAGAAGGTTCAAATCTTTCTGCCAATATTTCCCTTTGAACATTAGCATAAAATGTATTATTCGGGTTGAATAATACAAACATAAGCCTTGGTATTTTCTGTGGATTCTTCAAATATCAAAGATTTTTCCATCAGCAAATAAAACCTCGGACGGCAAAAATAAAAACACAACGCTGAATTTTATTGAAAAAAATGTGGAACACTCCAAACACTGGAAACGGCGTGTTGATTCAAATGCCTGTTCTACATTTTATATTTTTACATTTTTTCCTGTATTTGAATAAACGTAATCCAACGTAGACAATTTAAAAATACGAACTCGACTAGAGTGAATTACAAGGCAAACAGAGCGTTCAGGATTTAACTACTTACATATTAGGTAAGCTGTAAATTTAAATGCAAATAGCTCCAGTCTTGCGTTGCCGATAAGATAGCTGTAGCAATCGCGATATCTTGACATTAATTCACATGGCTGACTAGTCACAGGCAACTACCGCGCGTAGAAATTGTAGAAGACTTCACTTCCAACGCTGGAAATACAACATATTTCCACTATACGAATTTCCACTGTACTTCCACTACACATATTTCCATATGTTATTTCCATTTAGATTTCAGAAAGTGTGGGTTTAGATGTTTGTGTTCCCTCGGGATACGAAGAAATCGACATGGAATATGGAGGCATTTTCAAATACAGAACTTACAAAGTTTAGATTTCGAACTGATTCAAGATTGAAAGAGTGATATGTTCATGGAATATTCACCACTTTATTTCACTGTGTTATTCAATAACTATAAAATTTGAATTCACTGGGGGTACCTAATTCGATTAGAAATTGATTTGATAAACGTTCGTATTTAATGCCGTAATGTGTGTTAATTAATATATCTCATCACTTTTATTACTAGGGAAGTTAATATTTATCAACATGTTACCTTGCAAAGTACACCTAGTATATTTTATTTTGATTCATTGTTTTATCATGTCACGTTTAATCTGTGGTTCTATGTCTATCATTCCCATAATAAAGCAAACGTGCATTCGTTCCAGATATATTCCTTCGAGGTGTACCCTAAATAAATAATTAAGCGTCCATTATGCCTGCACTTTGGGGTCTGTTAGTTGATCCATGCTTCGAAAGTATACCCTCCCCAAACCATGCTTACTCGCAGACTTCAATGGCATCTTCGCCGCTAATCTACATAAATTATCAACCAATCAACTAACAGAAGTTTGGCCTTTGTACCTATCTCGCCGAGATCTGGGCACAGGCGTCGGCAGACGAGTAATCTGAACTGGAAGTTATATTAGTTCCCCACGACACGGATAACGTTGCCTTTCTTGCAACTAGCATTATTATATACAAGCGATATTCTATTTCTGAACATTTGAGAAAATAATAATAAAATAGAATTTATATAGCGCAGTTTTTTACTTACTTTTACTTACGCACTTCAAATACGTAAGTATGATTAAGACGCTTAGATGATTTATTTATTTGCTATTTTCTATGCTTTCGCAATGGCATGTTGAGGACAGTCATTTAATTAAAAGAAAATCGGAGAAGGTTGACCTCTTTGTTTTATTCTCTGTGTTATAAATATTTTTGGCGTTTAGAATTAGTTGGATTTCATTGAGTAATGGTTTGATGATATCAAGATTTTTCTCAGCTTTAAGAAATGTCTTGAACCATGAGTCGGCTTGACAGAGTACTACAGTATCATCAATATTGCAATGTTACATTCTGTTATTAGTTAGCAAAGATCATTGATGTAGATAAAAAAAAAACATCAGAGGACCTAGAACACTACCCTGAGGCACTACGTAACTGATCAACAGTAGTTCACTTTTTTTTTAGTTGTTGATAATAGCTTGCTGAGTTCTCTCCGACTTAAAAATCTTACATAAACTATTATTCTGATTTACAAATAACAAACAAAGTGATAAAGTAGTTCATTGGTTTCTCATACCGTGCTTACTATATAACAAACCGATTGTTATTTTCCCAGCTTCATACAGTTTCAAAAGATTTTTTCATTACTGAAAAATTTGCTTAAAATAATATGACGTCTTGTTTTCTATTTGGCATTTATAATCATTTTCAAATGGTCAGCCGTTACCAGTTAAAAATAGTATGCTGATGACCTAAAACTGCCAGAAGGAAAAGGCTGTTTTTTTTATTTCGTAAGCTAACCTTTATTTTTTGTAGCTTAACAGATTTATGCTTTATTGTTGAGAACAGTGAATGATAGGAACATTACTGCAAGAAATTACTTAAAAAAGGATTACCATTAATCATAATCCCCTAATTATATTAAGAAACCGAAAGAAATAAAAATCGGGTCAGGGTAACTGATTTTAATTTTATCGATGAAGCACCAACCCCATTTCTTCTCAAAATACGAAAGTTATTCCAATATCTCAACCAGTAGTAATATGTATGTACTATTTGTACTATTATCTACTACCATAATCAACTTGTACTATAATCTAATGTACTATTTTTAAAGTGTGCTGAGGTTAACTCTTCGCGCAGTCAGGCCTAAATTAAATACATTTAGATAATCAATTGTGAAACAACACAACATGATCATATAAAATTCACTTGCGCATGACGGGATTTAAGCCCGCGACCCCCAGATTTCTAGTCAGGTTCCTGCAAATGGGACTGCACCAACGAAGAACATTTTGTAGAGGAGGTCAAAAACTCACTCAGGGATGTAATACCGTGATGATGATTTGCTTAACCAGAAACAAGACTAACAACGCAAACTTTGGGCAACTGGAAAAAAAATGAAAAAGCAGACATTAACCCTAGAATACTAATGATCGACTGGGAGGCCGCCCGAAATCCTTTTTTTCGGTTATTTCAAATTCTTGCACTAGTATCGGGTCGTGCTCTTATTCCGGCTTGGTGCTAAGCATGATCCGTTGGAGGGTGCCACGCAGTAACTTATTGTTACCGAGTTACAATATCTCCGGTCGCCTAGGATTATCCTTAGAATTAAAGGTAAATTTTTTTCACGTTAATTTACCGAAATAAATCATACGATTGTACTGAATTACTGTAATTTTTTAAATAAAATTTTAATATGAAAATATCGCTCCATTCTCACGGTAGCCTGACAGGCGATCATTAGTAATCAAGAGTGAACATTTATATTAGTTTTCTAGGGTTAACCCAGCATTAGGTTAGGCAAGCAACCTGTGTACGATAGAAATTAACATTAGCGAAAAGCGAAATCTTTTGATGTTCAAATTATTCAAAAATTTCAAATTATATTTTTCAAGTACCATATAAATTTATTCAAAAGCTTGTGTTCTCCGAAATTTTATAAAAAATACTGACTTTTCCGAACAAAAATACAAGTTACAGTCTGTCAGTATGAAATAAGGGTTATCTCACATGACATGTGATAAAATATATTCAAAATTATTCATAGAATTTCCTTAATCATGGGAATGTACGGAATTTCTATTTCAACCTTCGAGAAAATATAAAATAAAATACATTTTTTTCATAAAATAATGTTCTCTGAAATGTCAGGTGGAAAACATAACACTATATTTTTCAATATAACTTAAGATTTGTAAAAACTTATTTCCAATAAATCTAATATACTTCAAATACATTATTCAATTCAATACACGCGTATATTAAACAAAGCTACCATGATACATTCAGGTGGCATTGAATAATATGCATAGGTACATAATTCGATCATACTCTTAATTTTAAGAGACGATTATACAAAACTAACTGACGTGTACCCGTTGCCTTTTCTGTAGGTCTTTTTAATATTCACGATTCCGTATTACATTATTTTTGAAGTGAAACTTCTTTAGGCGCGTAATGAATTTTCGGGGACGGAGTAAAACCGAGTCACGATCGAAACGAAAATGCGGGTACCCCCACCACCGATTAAAGTTCATTTGATCTAGTCAAAGTTTTGAAGTAACATATAAATGCTTCTTAGCTCATCCCGACAACTGGCGTTGGTGGTGTAATGGTCAGCATAGTTGCCTTCCAAGCAGTTGATCCGAGTTCGATTCTCGGCCATCGCACATTATTTTTTTGTTTTTAACGCCTTTTTCATTCAATATCTTATTTTTTAGTAGGTCAGAACATTTTTTAAAAGAAAATAATATTGCAAAATAATAAAAACACTTATCTCACTGTGATAAAACATTACTCCGCTAGAGCGCGCTTTGCGTTATTGTGTTGGATTAAAATTATTATCTAATCCGTATATTATGATAATTGTATTACATTTATTTAATTAATTTATTTATTTTGATAATATGTAATAATTTTCAAAGTTTTGAAGTAACATATAAATGCTTCTTAGCTCATCCCGACAACTGGCGTTGGTGGTGTAATGGTCAGCATAGTTGCCTTCCAAGCAGTTGATCCGAGTTCGATTCTCGGCCATCGCACATTATTTTTTTGTTTTTAACGCCTTTTTCATTCAATATCTTATTTTTTAGTAGGTCAGAACATTTTTTAAAAGAAAATAATATTGCAAAATAATAAAAACACTTATCTCACTGTGATAAAACATTACTCCGCTAGAGCGCGCTTTGCGTTATTGTGTTGGATTAAAATTATTATCTAATCCGTATATTATGATAATTGTATTACATTTATTTAATTAATTTATTTATTTTGATAATATGTAATAATTTACAGAAAAAAAAATTAAAACTATCTCCCTCTGATAAAATATCCGTTCGCTAGAGCGCACTACGCGATCTTGTGTGGGATTCTATTTCTGTACATTGTACATTATTTTTAAAAATATATTATATTGAAGTGAAACTTCTTTAGGCGCGTAATTCGGGGACGGAGTAAAACCGAGTCAGGATCGACACGAAAATGCGGGTACCCCCACCACCGCTCACCGTTCACTGTCCCTCTCTCACCATATGCGCTTGTTGAGGTGGGGGAGCCGCTCACGAACGTTCTCTCTCTTCTCTTCTTTCCTCTCTCTCAGACACCAGCGAACTGCGCCACGCCAAGCATCAGCTGCTTGGTTAGTATACTGCGTCGTGAGTGTAATACGAGTGAAATACGTAATTGATTGTGGTTCATACGGTTTAACAAAAGAAGTTTCACTTCTGTCTTGCGTAGGCTTGACACACCCACTTTTTTTTTTCTGTAAGTATCTCAAAAAGTTTAGCTAGATTTAGCAATGTAAGCGCCGGAAAAAAATTATGACTTGATAACAAATCTTCAACTTTTCTCTACTTTCTATAAATATAATATACATGTTAACCTTTCGGAAAAAATTCTCTAAATGATGGTGAAAATCCTTTCAAAATCCATAACTAGAAAGAACTAAGTGCACAAATAGACAGACGCGGATAGCGACTTGGTTTTATACAATTTAGAGATGATTCAATTGTAATAAATAATTCAAAAACTGTCCGATGCATTATTTTGAAATCTATTATGTTCATCGTTGTAAACCAGTGTTAAATGTTCTCATTATTAGTTTTTTTCCTTCTCTATTTAACATATAAAAAAACATGCAACGGATTATGGTGTGTTGTCCAATTTTTTTCGTTAAATGGATATTTCAAAGCTTCATTGCTCCTGATCGAAATGATGTTGTGAGCTAAAAATAATTGCCAAAATAAATAGTTTCCGTACAAACAAGTTTGCTGGTTTAAGATTTTTTTAATATTATTTTTTTTTTAAAAGAAAGTCAAACATTCCCAGGTTACGAATAACCTGACAATATTTGAAAATCTCCTACTACCACCACAGTAAGCTGAAAATGTTGCTTGTGTTGTGATGGAGGACTTAGCCAGCCGAGGAATTTTTTATTTTTTTTTATTTTTTTTATTTATTGAAACATATAAACAAGGTTACAATTTTTTTAACAATATAAACAAAAATATATCAATCACTCTCCTAATAAAGCAGCTGCTTGTGTTTAGGAGAGGACAACAAAAATATTTTTACATTTGTTTAAATTAAACAAAAAATATTAGTAATAAAACAAAAAATAACACAAAAAATAACAATAAAAGTAATAAAAATATAGGTTAGTTAATAAATGATTCAAAGAATTTAAAAGGCAAAAACATATTTCTAAACAATAAGTAAAGTTATGAGGTGGTACAAGAGTATTTTAATTTAATTTTTTTTTTATATTTTTCGTAGTTTTCTTCCGATCGTATATCAAGGGGTAATTTATTAAATAATTTTACACCCTTGAATATATAGTGATGTTGTGCTGTTGTGGTTCGTGCTAGTGGCACGGTTAGTCCTCCAACAGATATTATTCTTTTGCTAATATTCAATTGTGGTAAATTATTTTGACTAAAGAAATCTTTATGTATTTGTAGAAGTGCAATTTTGTCATAAATTTTTGTAAGTGGGGGAACCGGGAAATCTTGAAAAACATTTATAGTTGGGTAGTAATATGGCTTTTTTAAGATGATTTTTATTAGTATTTTTTGAATAGTTTCCAGTGGGAGTAGGGATGATTTATATGCACCCCCCCAAGCCACGATTCCATATTGTAGGACAGAGTGCGCCAATGCATAATAAATATCTTTTAGTATTTTTAATGATACAATATTTCTTAGTCTAAAAAATATATAGATTAGTTTTCTCATTCTGTCTACTGTGGAATTTATTTGACTTTTCCATTTAATGTTATTATCAATAATTATTCCAAGATATTTTATTTCTTTTTTACTACTAATGTTTATACAGTTTGAATTACAGGGTGCGAATTTAAGGAGGCAATTTCTTTCGTGAATTTTTATGTTTAGATTTACATTTGAGTTATTCCCTGTTAGGCTATAAGGTATAAAATGGGTTTTTTCGACATTCAGTGTCAATAAATTTTCGTCAAACCATAGTTTAACGATATTTATTGCATTATAAGCTGATACTACGACCTCATTCCATGAATTTCCTTCAATAGTTATAACTGTATCATCTGCGTAAGATATGATGTTTCCAATGATTGGGAGTTGAAAAAGTTCATTAACATATAATATAAAAAGTAAAGGTCCCAAAACAGTTCCTTGTGGAATTCCAAAATCTATATTTTCTATTTCACTTAATTCGTTGTTTACTTTAACCTGTTGAGTTCTTTGATAGAGATAACTTTTTAACCATGTTTTAGCTTTGCCAGTAATTCCTATATTATTTACTTTATTAATTAATTTTGAATGTGAGACACTATCAAAAGCTTTACTGAGGTCAATGAATATACTTAAGCATTTTTTGCCTCTATCTAATGTTTTGTAAATAATCTTAGTTAATTCTGCAATTGCGTCTTGTGTGCTAAGTTTATCTCTAAAACCGTATTGACTAGGGTTAATACTTTTTTGGTTATCTGTATAATCAGTAATTTGTTTTTTTATTACTTTTTCGTGTATTTTTGCAATGTTGGATAATAAGGATATTGGGCGGTAATTGTTTACTTCTTTTGGATCTCCGGATTTATATACTGGGATTATAATGGCTTTTTTGTAGTTAGACGGGAATATTCCGTATTTAGTACTTACATTAATTATATGCGTAATCGGTTTGGTTAGAAAATTGCAGTATTTTTTCAAGATTTCTGTAGTTATACCGTCGTATCCTGGCGCACTACCATTTTTAAGTGATTGTATTATGTTTTCAATATTTTTTTCTGAAGTCGGTTTAAAATTTGAAAGATTGCTATTTGTTATTTTATCTTCATGTATGTCATCAGGTTGATAATTTTGGTCAATTTTATATGCAAGTTTTTGACCGACGGTAGCGAAAAATTTGTTGAAAATATTTGCGCACATTTTTGGTTCACGGATAGCATTTATGTTAGTTCCATTATTGTTTATGACATTTATTGTAGACTTATTTTTATTATTTTTATTCATTATTTAATTTATAGTGTTCCATGTTTTTTTAGGGTTTTCTTTTGTGAGGATTATTTTCTCCCTGTAATATTTTTCTTTTGTGTCTTTGATAATTTTAATAAGTTTGTTCCGGAATATTTTGTATTCGTTTTTTACTTGGCTACTGGTAGGGTTTTTTTTTGTGTCTATGAAAAGTTTTTCTTTTTTCCGGATAGATATGAGTAATCCTTGCGTAATCCATGGTTTGATTTGCCTTAATTTAGAACTTGGTTGATTATTTATAAAGGTTGTACAGTCTGCGATATGAGCATTTAAAGTTTCTTCAAAGAAGTTTGCGCACATGTCTGGGTTTTGGCAATTTAGTATTGAGGACCAAGATTCGTTACTTAATTTATTGTTTAATTTTACATTGTTCAATTTGGAAATTATGTTAATATTTTTTCTAGAGTCATTCAATCCTAAGTTTTTATTGAAATCATAAATAAAAATATTTGTATGGTGATCTGTTATATCATTTTTCCATATAATAGATTTAATTTTTTCTGTGTGTTTAATATTGCTCCATATGTGGTCCAGGCATGATGGCGATTGGTTTGCAAATTCTCTTGTGAAATTATTTACACATGATATAAAGTTCATTTCATTCATAGCATTTATATAATCTAATTTATTTTTACAGTGGTTATTAGGACCAATATTAATATTTAAATCACCTATTACGATACAATTTAGATGGTTTTTGTTACATAGTATTTTTTTAAATTCTTCTATAAATAAAGGTACATCAGAACTGTGTGTTCGATATATTGCGATTATATTGAATGGCATATTATTTAAAACAAAATTTAATGACAAACAGTTTGCTTTGCATATGTGTATTTCGGTAATATTGATATCAGTAAATTTTTCTTTAGCGTATACTACAATTCCACTATTTTTATTAATCTGATAATTTGTATTGTAATTTTTGTAGTTTGGGATGATTGGTATATTTATGTTTGCATGTATGTGCGCCTCGGATAGTATTATGAAATCTGGCTGTGAACATAATGTATTTAGGGATACCAAAAGTTCATCCATGTTTTTATTTATACTTCTAATGTTTAGGTGCAAGATTGTTAGTCTATTTATTATATTGTCATAGATCTTATTGCATTCACTGGCTGCTTCACATACGTATTCTTCTATATTTAGATTTTTATCAATTTCGCTTAAGTTAAAATTTTCCATTGTATTTATTTAGGTGTGATAAAATATGTATATAAAATTCTACGAGTAAATGAATAAGTAATAATGCTCATAATTAGTGTAACACTATTCTTGCTCGATTTCAGTTCATATCTAAAATTGTAGGTTTTGATTTTTTCTATAAGATTTATTTTATGTTTAGATAATACTCGGAGACATAGTGAGTGTTTGTTTAATTGACAGAAATAATTAATTTGATTCGTTCTTCTTTTTATAATAATTACAATAAAAAAAAGCGTTTGTAAGAATATATCAATAGTACAAGTGAACATATAGTGTAGAGATTTATTGCATATAGAATATTGGCAGCATGATATATGGATTAGTAATGTATATAATAATAATTTTGACAAATTAATATATCTATAATTAGACTTTAGTATTCTGTAATTTACTAGCATTCGATAAATGCAGTTGTGGATTGTTATTGTATTTTCTATTTTCTGGTAGGAATATACAAATGTAGAACGTAGATGTAATGAATTGTAAAAATAAACATAAAAGTGTAGTAAGTAGAGATGTGTTATCATGAAGAAAATATTTAGGTTTTTTATCTTATATATAGAGAATGATTTAAATTTTTTGGTTTTAAATACATATATCCTGACTTTAAAGTATGTAGAATGATGAAAGATTTGTCGGTTTTTTAATGTATAGACTATATTATTATTATTTTTTATAGCTTGTGGATATTCAAAAGTACATGCGTATTTGTAAGACATTGAGAATAGATATGAAATATTTTTATAGACATCTTTAAAATTTATAACAATATTCCAGTTTTTGTTCCGTGAGAGCAAGTATTTTTTTGTAATATTGACAGTTCGTTTGATTATGGACATTTTTTTTTAATTGTTAGTATCATTTTTGAATATTTCTTAGAATTTTCAGTTTTAATAGTAAGTATACTTGTTTTATATACTGGAGATTGATAGGGAACATCATGTTTTTTTAAAGAATATGTCATAGCATTATTAATTTTGTTAGTTTTTAAAATTTTGAAAGTGCAGGTACATGCATAATATATTGACAATAAACATGAGTTACTATGAAAAATATACCTTGAATCCAAATTAGTATTCAATTTTCTGTTGTGCGAATGCCAGCATTTTTTTATAATATAAACAGTTGGTTTTATCATTCGCATTATGGTTGGTAGGAAATGACAGTTGAAATCTCTCATTTTGAAAAGTGCAGTTTACACACCTCGGTTGATTTGTTGAGGCACATTCTTTGAACAAGTGAGCAGCTCCACAGTGCGAGCAGGAAGGCGAATTGTTTTTCTCTTTCTGGTTGCAGTTTCTTGATGTATGTCCGTAACGTAGACAGAAGTAGCATTGTATTACTGGGCAGGCGTCGCCAACCGTAACTCGCTGGTAGCCAATGTTTATTTATTCTTTATTTTATAGAATCTTCCTGGTTGTGCTGTCTACTTCTACTATGTAGTTAGCGGTGTCATTGTATTTGTTTTTAATTATTGCTTTTATGTTAAAAATAGAATTTTTTTCTGTTTCTTGCGTTACAATTTTGATATCCTCATTTTTGTTCAAGATATCGTCAGTAAAATCTTCTTTGATAAAGTCGTTGAAAATTCCCTTGAATATCATTGTTGGTTTTTTCTTTGTTAATTCTTTGCAGTCAATATCATGTAGATCTTTAGTAATTAAAGTTTGTAGTTTTTTAGCGTCTTCTTTATTAACACAATCGATTACAATTCGATTTTGGGAGATTTTTTTTAATGCCTTCAATGCATATTCCTAATTGGCTGGTTTTAAAGTGCCTTTGAATTTTATTTTGTATTTCTGTTGATGTATCTTTATTTTTTGGAGTAATTAAGATACTGTACTTGTTTTTTATATTTTTTTGTTTTTTTATATCAGCAGGTTGATTATTCTCCAGAAAGCCCATTTTGGTAGCAACAAGGCTTATATTCCCTAGCAGTTCTGTGAGTTTTGGTGACAATTTCCCCATTTGTTCTTTTGTAAACTTATTGCTTGGGTCCATTATAGTATTTTGTAAGGAATTTATAATTTGGTTTGCCGCAGAGATGAAAGAAAAGGTGTCACTGGTGTCCATGGTACTGCTTCGAAATGTAGAGCGGTAAAAGGTTTAGCGGCCCTGCGTGGACGATGTTGGTCGGCGGTCGAACGTCGTAGCACGTACACACACACACACACAAACTGAGTTCAACACTGGCCTATTACCGAGTAAATCGCTGTTTATCAAATGTTTTGAGAGCAAACTTTTTTTTCAAAAATTCGGATTTAAGTTATTACAGATGTACTAGTACAGCTTGACACTTCTTTACTACACTGCTACTGCAATTCCGCATATATTAGTGCACTATTTTTTGTCAAATACGTTTAGAATATTTACTTGTTTGATTTTAAACAGGAACGAAATTCACAGCGTGTTTCTGTACAGCGGCAAATTGAACACACTACGATGTCAACTCGGCCACCGACCGGTCCATATAATAAATACCGGATGTATTTATTATAATATGTAAAATAAAATGTTACAAATACTTGCAGTTTATAAACATTCGTAACTGAAAATAGTACTAGACTTAAATAAATATATTTGCTTGCCCTAAACTAAACATTACTTTTGCGCAACATCACTATACTCACCAAAGTAGATGTTTCTTCAGTAAATTACCAGAGGAAATCAAAAGCATTAATGATGAAATACAAATATTAAACTCCGTTAAAAAAAAATATTTAGAGAATTCATTAACAAAAACATTGCTTCCCCTATTGCCACCTAAAAATCATACAAACAATCCTAAAATATTCTATTCACCCTCCATTAAAAATTTTCTTCTTTCTTATTAAGTATGCTTGTCTTTTAATTTTATAATCATGATTACGATTTAGCCACAACTACATACTTTTTTTTTCTTAAATTGAACAGATATGCACACTATTTCACAAAATAATACATGTTCTACAATATATTGTTAGGCCGTCATTTTTTTCCAAATGTACACTTCTCTACCATCCCTAAGCAAATGGTTCTAATGGAAGAGCAGAATAAATCATAAGATAGGAAATGAAACATTGCAAAAACCAGAATAATTTTGTCATATAGAAAAGTTTTATTTATTATAAAAATATTAAAAGAAAAAAAATTTAAAGAGTCAAAAACTTAATTTAAAGAAAAAAATACCAAAAAAAAATTTTAAATGTAAAAGATATGAAAATAAAAAGTATGTGTTATAAAACATGAAAACATTTGTTTCGCATCTATCAATTACTAACGATTACAATGATCATTGAGAGTCGTCCGATTGCTATGATGTATCAGAAGGGCAATCTTTGCACCACTAATAAAAACAATACCAAA
The DNA here is from genome assembly GCF_061612785.1 of Hesperophylax consimilis. Taxonomy (NCBI): domain Eukaryota; kingdom Metazoa; phylum Arthropoda; class Insecta; order Trichoptera; family Limnephilidae; genus Hesperophylax; species Hesperophylax consimilis. The sequence goes on from NC_142844.1 coordinate 11,791,219, forward strand.
AAAGTTTATTTATATTTTATTGTGATTTCTCTCGAATTTCTTCACTTATTTCCCCCCCCCCTAATTAGGTATTTTTCGTTTAACATTCCGCCGGAATAAAATTGTGAGAAACAAGTTGAACCCATTTGTATTTAATCACCCGCTCCATCAATTTGGGTTAAATGGATGAGAAAAGGTAAGACAGATCGCGGCGGTTAGAATTCCAATGCATGGACTGATTACTTCCATTTTATGTGCAATTTATATCAATGCTCAAGATTCGAATCAATCTTTTAAAATTGTATTCGAAAAATAGATTCATTTCTGTTCTTTGTGTTCAAAATTTCCTTTTAAGATTCTTGGAAGTATCAACTCTTATTTGATTTTGACAATTTGTAGTTGATTGATTTTGATAGTTTGAGTTGGGAGAGTATACATTTTCAAAATCAAAATTCGCACTTAAAAAATTTTTTTTTTTTTTAAATCATTAGAAAAATATTTTTCTTTTAGTTCAATCAGCGCCATTTTTATATCTCAGGCCATGCTGACTTCAAAGCAGAAACACAAATTTCAAACAAAAGAGACCTATTTATCCAAGAAGGGAAGAAGTAAAAACAATATTTCAGCCTTGATTATGAAAAAATCAATGGAAAATGCTTGTCAATTTAACTGCGAAGGCAGTAAATATACAAAAATACTTTATTTTCAATATGCGAAATTAATTCGATAATTTATTACAAATAAGTAAAAATAATGTATTTTTGTAAAAATATTCACAATATCTCACCTTCATTTTTATACATCACTACCAACGTATTTTCAACAATGTAGAATACAAAATATTACAGAAACGTAATGTAAATGGTTTTATTAATTCTCTAGAATTTTGGCTGCTTGAAAAATACATATATTATCTATTGAACAAACAGTCCAACGAATTACGAAAATAGGTCTCTTTTACGAAGAGACAATACCCTTAAATAAGGTCAAAAGCAGCACTAAAATATGAGACGCGCGGCTCCGTTGTATTGGACAGACCCGCGGTTGAATTTGCCCAATGAAATCTCTAAAATAAAGTGGGAATCTTACGACATAAGAGACGAATTCGTGTCGCGCGGCTCGATGTTGTGGACGGACCTACGGTCAACTTTACCCTGGCAGGCCTAGAAAATCGATCTTTACGTGGGGTTTATTTTAATTATTTATGATGAAAGTTTTATTAGAATCTCTATTTTTGTTAAAAGGATCCGTCGGGAGGTTACTAATTCATTGTTAAAAAAATAAAATCTGGTGCCTACCACTAGTTTTATAGTAAAAAAACGTATCAAAAAATTTCAAACCGTTTAACATAATATATTTTAATGGTAAGGTTTTGTTTTTATTAATCCTTAATATAAATTATTTACATCCGTGGGGATATCTTTAGAAACATTTCAGATTTTGGTAATACGTTCATCAGAAATAATTAAAAAGCTGGCGTCGAGCAAACCCCCGTTATTTTCTTATGTCACCTTTAACTGTCAGTGCATGTCCTACAGTGCGGCTTGAGAAATAAAGATAGTGGTGGCTCAATGCATTCAAAGATTGTTTTTAAAACAAAACATGAATCATTATTATACTTCACTTATTAGTTTATTTGATGGTGACAGTATTTACATAATCTGCGCAGCTACTTGCATTAGCGAACAGAATGATTGGATTTAGATGTAACAAGTTGCAATATCACAAAACAATTTCTAACTAGGTGTAGATCATTTATCGACTATGAGGGATGTATAGTTGAATTGAGGTGAGGTTACTCAAGCTCTAAGCTCTAACTGCTTAACCTGGTTCTGAGAAACTAGCAGAATTCTTATAACTGTCAGTTAAATAAATATAATAGATATATTTATATAATACCCATACAAATGTGCTGATTACTGACTACTTCTGGGATGAAAATAGTATTAAATACCATAAAGAGGTACTTGTAAATTTATGTTTTGCTCCGCGAATACATATATTTCATCTTGATGTATAGCAGTGAGGCATGGAATTGGCAGAGGATGGATGAAAGTAAACTGAATGCTACAGAAATGATATCACGGAGGATCATGTGTGATAAAACCACATACGATCGTGTGAGAAATGTGAAGATCCGCAAAGTATACAATACCCGATGATGATGATGTACCTAATCGTAATGAACAAGATTAAGATAAGGTCAATACTAAGGCATGTAGAGCATATGAACAAAGAAATGTCAGAGGTAGAAGAAGTCGTGGACGCCCGAGGAAGACATGTGAACCATAAGTGAACCTGATAATTGAGTAAGGCCAATTTTTTATTTTATTTTTTATATTAACTCCACACAGGAGGCCCTGAAGAAAATAATTTCCCTCAGGGCCTATGTCATCTTTGGGGATGCTGTGTGGAGGGTCTTTTTGTGGAGAGGAAGGAGTGAACACGGGTCTTGAAGAGTCCCATGTTGTAGGAGGGAGGAAACACAGAGGCCGGCAGTTCGTTCCACAGCCGAGCTGTTGAACTTAAGAACGAATCGGAGAAGCGACCCGTTCTCATGTCACAAATGTCAACTGTGTACAAATGTTGGGCGCGCGTTTGGCGTGTGTCCCGACTACGCACCGGTGCCGAAGGGATCAATGACGCTAGTTCCTCAGAGCATCTTCCATTGTAATACCGATAGAACAAGGACAGCATACCTACCTGACCCCTGTGCTCTAAAGATTGCAGTCCGTTTGTTAAGATTGGGGAATCTATCAAACAGACTGCCCGTTTTTGCACAGGTCAAGGGTTTTTTTCAGGTATTTAGGGATTCCGGACCAGAGATGGCTGCCAAATTCGACAGTAGGGCGCACTTGCGATTTGTACAGGGTCAGCAGTTGTGTATTATTAGTATCTGCGGGCCCTGTACAGTACGCCCAGCTTCTGAGAGGCCAACTTTACTCTGGCTTCGATGGAGCCCCCGTACCTGAGCTGGTCACTTATAGTTATACCAAGCATATCAATGGAAGGCCTGTTCGGAAGATTGCTTCCGTTGAAGGAGACTAGATTAAAATTTGGATCCCTTTTAGACGTAATCAGACAGGATTGGGTCTTTGAAACATTAAATTCGACGAGATTATTTTTACCCCAGGAGGAAATACTCTCGAGATAATCGTCCATTCTCTGCTTCAAAGCCCTCCGAGCCGTCGGAGTTTGTGTGCCCTTTGGGGGCTTGTCAAACAAAAAGCTATCATGAACTGTACTGTCATCCGCGTAACAATGAATCGGTGCACATGTCAGAAGGTCATTGATGTGCAACAAAAACAAAGTCGGAGACAGAACCGATTCCTGTGGGACGCCAGCATTTATGGAGTGCGAGGAAGAGGTGAAATCGTCAGCAACCGCCTGAATCGACCTATCCCTTAAAAAGTCAAAAATGGTCAAAGTTCAGAATAATAGAAAATTATGAGGCGATATAGGAATGTGAATGAGGCAAGGAGTGTGTGCCAAGATCGAGTTATTTGGCTATGCGTCCTATCTGCCTACCCCTGCAGCGAAATGGCGTGATGGTTTTAAGTTATTTATATAAAGTTAAAAGTCATAAAAAGTTTTAAAAATCCTACATAACAGATTAAATCGGCGACCATGTCGCTTGATTTTGATAGTTGACCAAGGAATGTGATAAATTTATTAGATAGCGCTTTTTGTTACAACAAAGCGTTGTTTTTCCATGCATTGATAAATGATCGAATTTCTTTTTAATTTAACCCCTCCCCATAAGATTTTTGTCCTAATGGTTGTTTTTAATGATATTTCAAAGCCAAAGGCGGGTAATTAACTTCTTATAAATGTTAGCAGATGAAAAGCTTGGACAGTATTGGGAAAAACTCTGAAAAATGAAATGAAAAAAAATAAAATCAATTTTGAAGTGAAAATCAAAGTTTATCTTAAATAGTGTAGTGAAAAAGTTTATTATTTTATTTACTAATAATTTATGTTTATTAAGAACTGAATTTAAGTACTATTAAGCTAGTCTCTCACGAGCGATATACTCTCATGCTATTTGGCTTTGGCCTATTTCAACATATATTTGTATAACTGTTTGTTTCCCAAATAAAATAAAATAAAAAAAATAAAAAATAAAAAAAAATAAAAAAAAATAAAAAATAAAAAATATATCCTTTGAAATACTACATTGTCATTTTTCCATTTGGAGCGATACTTTGAAATTGCCAAAACCAACAATTATTATGAGAGTATTACTCTCGTGTGAGACCAGCATTAATGAGACATCTCTGAGTCAAGTATTTGGTCTCTCTATCTTACAAAGCTAGAAAACTAAATGTTGAACTAAAAAAATAAATAAATATAAAACAACAAAAAAATTCCAATGTCTCTTTAATCACCCTGTACCGAAAACCTACAACATTTGTACAGAAAATATCCGACCCTGTTGACCTACTGACCCCATGAAACTGTAATTTCTTCTTATAACGTTTATCCAATATTGTAGCATTGGGAATAAACCCAATATACCCTGTCAATTTTATAAATATAACGTAGGTCGTTATTTTTTATGGGCTCATTTTTCTACGTTGCATCGGCGAAGGTAGCCTACTACACACCGTACTCTCCCATATTGATTATATTATTCATGACCATTAACTTAACTTAGGTTATCGCGTGACCAATTCCCCACATATTGAAGAAACACGATATTCGTGTGAATTTTATGAATACCTGCCTAAACCTACTTCAAGTGTTTCTTTCATGATTTACACAAATAAGAGTGCTTTTATCGATATTTCTTTGAAAGTAAACAATACATGTCATATTAGTAGGGCAAATAAATCACTCGTAAGTTCATTATTTAATCACTTGTTTAAACAGTAGACTTAATTCAGAATTCAATGCTGGAATCCTTTAGGGACAAGTCGTAGATCACCAAAATCATACATAGAAACACTATGTATTATTAGATTTTAACCTTTAGAAAACCACATGAGAGAAAAGGGTTTTGTCAGTAACCAAAGAAATATTTAGAACTTACCAGTACACTGGACCCTTTTATACGGTTTCGAAATAACACGGTGCTACATTCCTTTTTTGTATAATTTCAAAAAAACCACATCGGTCGATGACAGAATTTTTGTTTAAATCCGGTAAACGCGAAAATTTTAAAATAAACATCCACGGGCTCAGGATATCTCGAGTGATGAAAAATATTTCATATCTAATGTACTTAAATTTGTTTTTCTATTATCTGATGGTGAATTTTTTGGTCTTTATGGAGAAATTTAAAAAAAATAAAATTAATATACAATGAATTTTATTTTTTGATATCCTGAATTAATTTTTTTACAAGGAAACTTATCCACCATAATTTTATTTTTATGTTACCATACATTTTTACACGGTATTTGCGTGGTACGTATCCACCGTCTAAAAAGAGAGTCGTCCAGTGTATAAAATTGCTGAAAATAATATTATTTATATAGAAAGGACTAGAATAAGTTAAATACGCAGAAAACAGGGACTCGCTTAGTATTTTATTTAAAAAATACTTTGATGGTAGTGAGAATTAAGTAATTCAGTATCCAGAAATTTAAAAAAAAAGCATTTCAAAAGATGTTTCGTTAAAATTGAATTTGTCAAAGATAAGGTAATTTTTTTTTCTCTTGTTTAAACCAAAATATGGCCCTTAAATAGGTCCTTAGTTTGGGATTAACTAAAACACAAATTAAAAAAAAAAAACAATTTAAAATTATTATGGTCAAATATGGCGTGAAGAAAAGACGTAGTTTTATCCGTTTTTTTTACAAAATGGCTAATAAAATGCAATATTTTCTATTTCCGGAAACTGAAATATTGGCTTCACATTTGTATCTTGCTGAAACACGGTGGTTTTTCTATTAAAAGAGCGTATTAATCGTATCCCTATTATCTCTTTATTTACCTTCAATAATGGCATTATGAACACAATTATTTACCTCAAGTGGGACAACGCTTAAAAGGCAGCACGATTTTCAGATATAGCCGTTTAATTTCACTGGATGGCATCATTATTCGGGAACAATAAGACAGATTTCTTTCAAACATGGTATGAACTGACAACCTGTGAGCACTGTCGGTTTTATTGTGAATAACATTTAACTAAATGTAATCATTATTAGTTATCCTTTTATTCGCACCCTTGTACATATTTATAGAAAAATTATAACAAATTTGGTTAGAAAACCGAATACCATTAAATCGATCAATATGGTTAATAGTAAGGCACTGTAGTTAAAAAATCGCGGCTACAGCAAAATGTCAAAAGTACTATTTATAAGTCATCCATATAAAACGGACCATTCCGAGTTAGAATTTCTGACGCAAAGTTTTTTTTTCAGATGTGTTTTTCTAATGCAATTAATCACAATTTGTGATGTGGGTTTGGGTACTGCAAACCCGGAAACCATTTATTGGATAACCAACACCTCTGGCATAGGTCACCCCAAGTGGTTCACTACGTTTGATGATTTAACTGGGGTGCCCAAGTTCATTGAGTGAGGCGTGTTCAGAATGCACCTGCCCACCACTTGCGTGGCGTGCCAGATCGGTAGAGACTGGTTTGGGAAGACTCTTTGACCTCTCTTACTGATCTCTCGACTCATCCGCAGCGGCAGGAATAAATTTATACGTCACTCCTGGACACACTAAAACCTAGATTCCTACCCACCCCTCATACTCATTTTCTCCGTCCTCGAACTTCCTTTCTTTGCTCTCCTTAAGAAAACCCCTACACAGCATCCCCAAAGATGACATAGGCCTTGAGGGTAAATTATTTTTTTCAGGGTCTCCTGTATGGGGTTAATTATTTAAATATTTAACAAAGTTCAGAGGGTTTAGAGGCCAAGGCGATAAAAATATTCGTTTAAGTAAGCCTGCTAATTTTGTTAAACTTATTTCAGCCAACTATCACATTAATTACCACGTGAACAAAAACTAATGACAGCGCAAACTCACTAATGAAACACTCTTTGCCGTATGAAATGACTCGGCCAGGAAACTTGCACTTCCGGGCCAGCAGTACCCGGAAAGTCAAAAATAAAATAAGGCTCTACACGTCACGAGCATGTTAACTTGCTAAAACACACGAATATGTTTGAAAAGCCCGGGAACAAGGTTTGGAGCTGGCTATGAAATACGCCAGGTGATTAATTAAATAGGCGACTGTGCTGTGTCACCGTTGACGAAACAAATTGTCACTGTATTTGTTTTGTGAAATATGGGTGAGTTCACATTAAGCTGCCAGAAAGATTTTATCTTGATTCAATTAGCATAATTTTATTTGTTTATTAGCTACTGCTATTTACTACCCGATCTCGACCGAGAAAAACTTTTAAAACAAGTTTCTTTGAAATGACGGATAAAAAATTCTTATCTTATTTTCTATAGCTAGACAAACACTCGCTTGTCAAAACTCCAAATTTCATATATAAAATTATGCAAAGCTCACTTTTCAAAAACAAACCTTTAGACTATTTACCCTCCACTAAACTAGATATTTAGGAATTCCAAATACTTCTATCACGGCACATACTTCTTGTTTTTTTCACATTCTCACAACTTTTTAATACTTTTCTCGATTGACACATTCAAAACTCTAAGCTATTGAAAAAAATATTGTCTTCCAGAGACATGATTGACTCTTTCTTTCATACGCTTGCTCGCCATATTTTCAAATTTAGTCGGCCATCTGATGGATAGTAAAATTCTTTCAAATAAAATTTAACAGAATATCCGCCTCAGGAAGTCAATTTTTACTGCATTCGTTGTGTCCTTCCTCTGCCAATTCAATGCTCTACCGGCTTTCATCAAGGTTGGAAGAATTCCATTGTAAAATGCTAACCTCGTTTCATTTGAGAACTTATTATTTGTGAAAACTGCATTCAGTCCTCATCTATTTATATTGCCTGCATTCACCCATCCGTCAATATCTTCACAAATTTCCCGTCCTTCGTCAACATGTATTGCTCAAAAATCAACGTTATATAACATAATTAAATGCAAGTAGATTCTTTACTCGGGGATCATACGAATTCTTGACTTTAATAAGGTGCTTCGAGTATTGTTCGTAAAGCAAAGAGTTCCATCATCAAGACATGGGCACATAAGGTAGCTGAGTGGAATTATTTCAGTTCAATTAAACACAGTGGTTGTCAAATGGTAAAGATTGTCTTATTAATTATACGACAATCCTTCCTCACGGCAATGTGCAACTATCAACAATAATAAAAAAAAAACTCACAGAACTCACTCAACTCACCGTCTAAACTATTAAACTGAACAAAGCTACAAAAAAGTGAATCGTAGTTCCAAAAAGGTGGAGTGTGGGGGCCGTAAGGCTCTTCCACACGAAATATACCCGGCAGCTGAGCTGGTGATGCAGGGAATAGTCAGAAACCACTCACCACGGCAAGGCTCTGATTGACGATGGACGAACTAGGTTTCTTGAGACCGGAGTGTGGAGGCCGTAAGGCACCTCCAAACGGAGTAGACCCGACAGCTGAGCTGATGATGCGGTGAGTAGCCAGACGCTACTCTCCACGGTAAGGCTTTGGTTTGCGATGGACGGACGAGGATTCTTGAGGCCGTAACAAAATTCCAAGACTGAGAGATAGCTTCAGGTCTCGGTGGTTTTCGATTTTGGTTCAAGAAACATTTAATGTAAGCCCATATAGCTGGGTATGGAGATTAACTCATGTTCAGAAGAAAAAGCAATTCGGATGGTTTAGATTATGTTCCCTAAGAAACGTTTAACTTTAATTTCCACAAGGCGACTTTAATTCTGCCATGATAATTATCACAACATGCGCGTGCTTCAGCTAAATCATTGATTTTAAATTGGTTATAAAAACCGTAGACTACGTACTGAATTAAATGACATCGTCTACTGTCGTTCCGTTACCAAGAAATCATAATAAAAAGATTTAAAATGTGACAAGTCGGATATACACGGCTGCCTACTAGTGTCCGTGCAAACAGTACGGTAACGGAAAAGAAACCTTCCCGATTTTCGTGCCGATGCCATCGAATTCGTACTTCGACAATTACTGGAAAAATAAAATTCATAAATTATTTATGTAATGAAGGGGCAAGTAAGAACAAGTTAAGAGAATAATATGTCTACAAAGTTAATTATTTCATGACAACTTTGCTTATTAATTATACTTCAAATTTTGAAAAGAGATTCTGGTGACCCATCTGATCCATGAAACAGTTTCGAGAATGTGTAACGGAATACAACAGGTCGCCTCCCTACGTTGCTATTTGAACCTTATACTTTGCCAGAGGCACGCTTAGTGTGTTAAAATTTCTGATATTCGAAATGCATATTGTCAACTTTCACTTGAATCACTTTTTTTTTCTAAAAATCATTTATTAATCGGCATAAGAGAGAGGATTAACCTATTTATTTTTTCGGAATAACTTTATTGAGTAAAACCTCAAATTGTAATATTTAATTATTGGAGACAATATTAGCGATTTCTAAACGAAAATCTGAAACAGAAAAATCAGAAAAGGATACGGATTCTTATTCGAAGTATGATACAGTTAAAAGTGACCGAGGGGGATAAGGTCCCATTAGCTCAGTGGTAGAGTGGTGTCCCGGAAAGACAAGGGTCCTGGGTTCGAGTCTTACATGTGACCGTATCCTTTTCTGATTTTTCTGTTTCAGATTTTCGTTTAGAAATCGCTAATATTGTCTCCAATAATTAAAGGATTAACCTAGTTTTTATCTTTTAAGATACACTGACAAAAATTATTCATCTATAAAATATTTCAAATTTTTTATGTTGTTCTAATGTGGTGTTGAACTACTGTAAATGTTATAAAAAATCGTCTACTGATTACCATCCATCGGAAAATAATTTACGGTTTTAAGGTCTGTCAAACTTGACACTTCTCATTTCCAAACGTTTGTAGCGACGCTCTTTTTGTATAATGGCTGTAAATTTACAAATTACAGTTTTTAGAGTTTATGACCCATGACAAACTTTAGTCGTAGGTCTAATTAATATTCTCTAACAAAAAACATATCTTTTTTTACCTACAGGATAATTCGTCCACATTTTTCCTAAACTTATGTAATGTATTTTTTAATTTATTCATTTATTTAATAAATATCCTATTAATGTGTAAGATACTTTGTTTATCGGCATTGTTGAGATGTATCTAAAAAGACACACTTTTAAACCATATACGGTTATCGAATGTTTGTCAATGTACTGCTTTTAATGATGTTCTCTTTATTTCCTCAAATAAATTTCATATAAAATGCAAAAATTTTAAAAACCGATTGTAAAAAATGCTTTTTTTTCAAATTAATATTTCTGTCTTTGTTAAACAAAATTGGTATCATCTGGTGGTTCATATAAATAAATTTTAAACATTTTCCGCTGATTCAAATTGAATTTTGAGATTTCGTATCTAAAAATTATATGGTGCATGAAGAAAACGTACGCTTTGTAATAATTACAGATATAGTTGGCGAATTCATTATGTTACCGAGTATGTTTCAACCTGGGAAATCATTAAATTTATATATATATATATAAATAAAAACGTAAGTGTTCGTTTCTTCAAAATCTTAAATCTCCGAAATTTTTAGACCGATTGCTTTTAAATTTTGACACTACGTTGCATTCAAATACACGTGTGTTTTTATACATAAATATGTCACATGTGACAGGAAAAAGCATGTTTTTTTTAAACAGTGCCATCTGTTGGACAAATGCTTTTTTTTAACTTAAAAGCAACATGCGCAATTGTTTCTTCATTTGACTGACAGAGCCACAGCAATGCATGGTGGGGTACAGCTACAAAGTTATAATATAAGGGATGTTAAAATGTCCTTACATTATTCATCGCACTAGATATTTACATAAGTTTAAGGGTGCTTTATTTTTGCAAAAATAAGACATCACACTAAGGGGGTATTTCACTATGTCGGGCTAAATATCTGACTAGCTATCCGTTGGCTGGATTTAAAGATCAGAATAACTTCGTTATTCAACGGCGACCGTTTCACCATTGTTTCTAGCTTCCGGATAGATTCGCCAACTATATCTCGAAATAGTCTGGCAACATCGCAAAATGTTTGAGTTACTCCATCTACTGACACGGCTGTCATGCGTCACAGTCCGCACACCGCGAAGTGTGCATTTGTTTGGTTATGTTATGTTGATTATCAGGTCATTTTAGATAGATTCGTGTCGAATTAATACGTTGTTTCTTATTTTGAACACAATCAAATAATTCAGGATGGATCATACAAGCATTCAAATTCCTTCTACAAAATTCGACTCACTTCTCAGCTGTTAAACTCGGAATGTTTTGACGCCATCTTTGATTCGAGGAATAGCGCCTAACGTGAAGTTCGAGCACTGATTAGTCAAATCTAACTTTAACCCGAGCGTTAGCGTTATTCAGATATAGTGAAAACGAAAAAATGACTATTCCGCGGATTAGTGCTTGGTCAGAACATAATCAGAGATAGTGAAATACCCCCTTATATTTGCTTGTTTTTGGAAGTCTGATTACAAGAAATGCACGAGATTATTTTAAAAAAACATTTATTTCCGTAACACCGTATACTTTGGTTCTTTTCCCACTCTTAACCAATCACTTGCCGTAACAGGACACTAACACTCTCCCAGATATAACACAGATAAGATATCTGTAAATCAGTGGGCGTCTGTAAAACAAAACAGTGTTCCTTGGAAAAGCTACGTTGAAAATAGCGTACGTTGAATTTGTAATTTTGTTTCGTTCTTCATAAGGATTGCCCTTCAAAAAGTGTAGGTTGAATGGTAATTTAGAGAATTGAACGGTTGTATTTGTGGAAATCTAATCAACTGTATTTACTTTGTTCTCACTTTGAATTAGTGATTGACGACGATGTTTCCGGGTGTGTACCGAGGTGTCAATTCAAATGTACGTCCTTTAATTTATTTGACGTTTGATTTTCATTTATAAAATTTGAATGAAATATTGCCATCCAGTTAATGACAATTTAATCAACGCCTTTAGAGGCACCAACGCTATTATTTTTGACGAGGGGTTGATTTAGATAGTTATTACGTAGCGACTAAGGATGGCTTGTTTCACAGAATGTGGGCGATTCATCAAATTTCAAAGTAAATTATCAAGTTATTTTATTATTTCAGTTTCGTTAATCAACTAGCCAATAATGATACAATGACCTATGCCAGAGGTTTTGATTATCCATTAATTGGTTCTCAGGGCGACGGTTATTAATTTTCGTCTTCCAAAATGTATACCATTTCAATAATGAAACAAGAAACACCATAGTTTAAAGGGTATGTCGTTATATCTTTAGATCAAGAAAATCTTTGTGTAAATACACAGTTTTTCTTGATTTACAGAACTTAAAAAGAAGTTTTTTTAATCTGGAAAATTTTTGGGTTCACCTTATCGAATCAAAAAGAAATTCTTACTCCAAAATTTTTACTCCATTATATGTTCGAATTGTATTATTTTCATTGATTTTATACTTGTAGTTACACAAGTTCGTTTATTACCTAAGCTTTGGGAAGACTAAACAACAAACACAACACAAATCTTAAAAACAATTATAATGTCATTTGAATCGGACAATATGTTAAAAAAATATTGAGTATATATTAACAACGAAGCTTCCGTTTAGTTAAAGTGTTTACTCGTTTTAGCAATCCCAAATATAAATTTATCTCTGCCCAACAACAATAATAATTATTAATATGTATTCTCTTCGTGAAAACGGACGTTATTTCAATGCGAAATTCGGCTATTGGGAATTAAAACTGGACCGTGAGTCATATCTTGCCCACCACGAGTTGGCCGCGTTGACAAACGGGGATATACGGACTGGGGCTATGTGCCATGAGCTGGTCCCATGGGCGAGAGCGGCGGGCAAGCTGCGAAATGTGGCGGCCAATTAATTAGGGCTGTGCTGCTCCGTGTGAGTTGGGCCAGCCATCTGTACACTCTACCTCTGATTGTTGTTTCGAATAACTGTGGAAAATACAGCACAGTTTTAGGAAAAAGATATTAACTTAGATGCAGGATAAATTTTGGGTTTATTTTACACTTTTTTAGTAACTTTTACTTAAGTATCTTCCACGTTGGAACAAGTCGCGTCGGCTGAAAAATATAATAGAAAATATTTTTTTCTTTCCTCGTGAAAAGTGTGAAATAAAAAAAAGATTTTTCTTTGTGCTCGCTCATTGATATACCTATAGTAACAATAGTTTAGCACTCTCATGCCTTATTCAATCTTGAAATAATACCACCTAGAAATATGATACAACTCTCCATCAACTTCCGATGTCTTGCTTCAAAAACCCATGTACAAACGCAAGTTGTTTACAATATAAAACAGAGCAAACATTGCCAATAGCAAGCCTGAAAAGCATCGCGTCACAAGGTATAGACAAGAACTTAACAACCCGACTAGATTTAAACCTACTGTACAAGCTTCTAAAATGTACGCGAGACCACGAAAATAGTTCATTTTGTGGCAAAAGTGTTGTCGTAATGTCAAGACAAATTTGCTCCTAGCAGACCAACAAAAATTAAAATGCAATGCTTTTTCCGATCTTTCGATAACGAGATTATGAATTTTATTTTTGCTAAATGTTTTCAAACCGATATTTTTGGTTTAAGAGATAATTTTGAGGATCACACGCCCTGCCTAGATAAAACTTGCTCGATGCCCTTTTTTTTGTTCTTTTTTTTGATTTCTTGTTCGGAAGCCAGGGATTTTACTGATCTGCGAAGGAGATCATATGAAACAAGAAGGACTTAGTTCACAATCTACGTGATTTATAAAAAAGCTTACAATTGTAATTAAATACATGAAAAGCTCTTAAAAGAAAAATAAAATAAGTAAGCTTGCTCGGCACTACCATATTTGAATTAAATAAATAAAATCTCTTTTCACACACAAAATAACTTTTATATGTGAAAATTTTCGAAAACCTATAACTCGTCAATACAAATAATAAACCTATTAAATTATCTCTTTTTTAGGTTTTCTCAGTGAAATAACAACCCAACAAAATATTTCTCGTCCTAACAACATATTAGTGATAATATTATAAATTTTATTGGCATCTTTCTCAGATTTCCCGGTGATCAAAGTAAAGTGATATTCTCTACCATAATTTCATCTCTAGGGGACATTACAGCATGTATGGCGTATGCCCGGTCTATACAAACTGCTGTAATACTTGAAGGGAAATACAAATAGAGTAGGTACCCAGACCCAGGTATTTATTACTATGAGCGAGTGTTAGCCAAAACAGATTGTTCTAGATTGGGCCATACAAAGACCTGAGAGATTGCCGAGCGGATAACCGGGGAGATTACTATTTAAATAATTACGCTAACTTCAATACAGCAGACTTCATACCAAAAAACGAAGGCCCAAGGGTGTTACGACATTATTTAGATATTCAAAGATAGTAAGGTTTGGCTATAATTTGAGTATTGTTGGACAGTAGTCAGGTGCTTGACTGTGTCAGTATAGAGCGAGACAGATAGATTACAGTTGTATAAAATCCAATGTTTTAGTATGTCCACATCTTAGTTTATAATAAGTAACCACGTACTTGGTATACCAAGTACAAAGTAATCTTTGTACTTGGTTAACAATAAACGAAGTTTTCAATCTCGGATTATAATTTTATGAATAATCCCTAACCATATAATAATAATATAACAAGTATACTCGACAGAAAAATACCTACGCACTTTGTTCTTTGAATCTCCGTCACATATTACTTTATCACAAATTGGCAATCAGCACCTTTTGTGAAATTTCAACAGTTTCTGATCAGTGGATTGTCAAAATGTAAGTCGTCTTGTTTGATTAACTATTGAGTTATTGGCTATGGAGAATAATGGTAATGAAAATCCAACCTAACGCCGCTGAGCTGAAAATCGAAGTTAAATTAACGGGGGCGATCAAATTTTAAAAAGTAAAAATGGCATTATTTACCGATTTGATGACATAAGCCTAAGTCCGTAGACATTTTTCTGCCGAATGTATTCAAGTCTAGCCAAATTTTATTATTCTTGAAAATCTTAATTATGTTGTATCAAATCTATTCTTCCCTTTATAGAAGAAACTCTGGAAATTTACTATTCACAGGCCTTTTTCTAATTGGATATTCTAGAACTTTAGATCAACTTACGTATTTCCAGCTTACAATGTAAAACACTGTACGAAAAATACGTAACAAATTTAATTTCTGCTACACATAGTTTTGTAATAAGCCTAATCTGTCAGTTTGGGTTTCGCAGAATAAAACTGGAAAATTAGTTTGATAATCCATAAACCATTTTCCATTCAGCATGATCAATTGCGCAATATGATAAGGTACAACCGTCTGGCCAATAGAAATCGATTATTTGATAATTTCACTTTTTTCAATCACAATTTTTTTCTCAAGATTTAAGCATAACCGGATAGCTGTCATTTATTCTTTCTATAAATGTACTCTCAAACCTCTCCATTAAAAAGTGTTGGTTGACTTCAAATCTCTATAGTAATTTTTGAGTCCCATCTTTTTGCTTTCAACATTTTTTTTGGTTCGACCTTATTTTAAAAGAGCATTTAATTGCCTTTTCAGAAACGACTATCGCTGACTGCGGTCAGGTATAAACGGAATAATAAAATAATGTTGAATAAATCGAATAAATAACCTAACCTAACTTACCCAAGTATTTATTTCTATTTGTGGGCCGATTGACTTTTTCAAGGGCGTTCCGTACATGGTTTTCCCAGTAAGTACTATGACAAACTACATTTAAATTTTGAAGAGTCTTTGACATGACGTTATAATTCCATTGTAAAACAGTATTAAGATGGTATATAGCGGTTCGGGTTACGTTATTTGCATTGTAAAATGCAGTGAACGAAGAAAAATGAGCTTTGCTGATTTATTGAAATCCTGTTCCTTTCCGGATAAAATATTGGAATACGTGTTCGTGCAGGTATTCTTTTTGTGATAAATATAATGACGAAATGCGACAATGTTAGTATTTTTATGAACACGTGTTCTGCCGTCCTCATAACACATTCGAGTCAGATGATTTATATTTATATATTTTATTTTATTGTGAAAGTTTTGTTTTTAAGAGGATAAATATTAAAAAATATGTGTACGAGAAAACGTACCCCCGCCCGCTACAGAGAATAAATGTTTTATTTAATTCTATACCACGTGTAATATGATTACGGCCCGACGCTCTTGGCTCGACTCTTGGGAATAGTAAAGACAAACCACCTCAAGAGTCTGAAAATAATTCTTACATTGTAAAACGTTATTTCGGTTTGATTTTTTAATGTTCTTGGTTTCCTCGATAATGAGAGTATTTACTTTTTATGTTCCCTGTGAACCTATGGTTACCTTCGTTTGTCAAATATTATAAGCAATAATTATTCGCCTGAAATACCGACAAAAATTTAAATAATTGTAATGTAAAGAAAAATTATATATGCAATAATTGTTGAATGAAACATCAGTTTATCATAAAAAAATTTCAACATATTATATCAACGGGGTAATGTTTAAACGATATGCTTTATTTCTACTGGAAAGAAGACACTACTTTTCAATTCTCTTCTCCAGATAAGTACAGTAATAATTATCCTTGATATTAGTGTATGAGCTCACCCACAGATGGCCCTAGATTAGTCTAATAGGTTACTCATAGATGGCGATAGCTGACGAGTATTGTAGATACTGAGTGGGTAGTAAATAATCTAATATCATTCTGGTAAAGTAACATTAAGCTGTAAAATAATTTTATCTTCACTACAAAACACTTTCAAAATGGTAACAATTCGACAATAAAGCATTCATTTAGCTGATACAATAATTAATAACAGGCATCAATTTGTAGGTTGCAATTTTCACTCAGAAAAAAAGATTATTAAATTTCGAGCAAGGACTGGTTTAAGAATTAACGGATATTGAAAATAAAAGTAAAGTCCCCGTATCCTCAGGAGTTCCCCAAGGATCTCACCTTAGCCAGTCGTAATAAATTTTTCTATGAATGATCTTAACACAACTATCCGTAATTCTCACGTGTCTTAATTTTTTGTTCCGTTATTTTATTGGTCAATGATTTATTTATTTTTATTCATAATATTGAAAAATATGAATGTGTTTATTCTATTTATAATAAAAATAACCAAGATATATAATATATGACCCCTACCAAAAAATGTATTTCAAATTTTACACAACTTATAAACGACCATTTACCATGCATTAATATTTGCTTTATCAGTTGCGTAAAATTTAAAACACGTTTATTATTAAGACTCACAGTTCATTAGATTTTTTGGACTACACTAACATTCCGAATAAAAATTATTTTTTAAATACCTGTTAAAATATATTTGTTCCAAAACTTAAGAAGAAATCCTAAGATTTGAAAAAAAAATCAGTTAAATAATTGGAAAAACCTCAATACACCCCAAAACCCCTCAACTTTACTAACCACCCCCTCCCTTTGTGCTATGCAGGCGTCTCGTGCCTTCGCCTCAGTGAAGTCCGCATCCCAAGCCACATCTTCCGGGGTAGCGCGGCGCGACTCGAGTGTATCTTCGAGCTGGATGACGGCGAGTCGCTCTACTCCGTCAAGTGGTACAAGGATGGGAACGAGTTCTTCAGGTACCACCCTAAAGACAATCCCCCCGCGAGGGTGCTGAATCTCCCGGGGGTCGTGGTCGATGTAAGTACAATATTTAATAATTCGCTTTCATTTTTAATACAGCATTTTTCTATGTACCTGCGTTTTGATTGACAGTAATTAAAAAAAAAATGACTTGTCAAGGACATACTTGAATTTAATAAGGCTACAAATTGATGATTCATGTACTTGATCCCTATTATAAAAATAATATTAAAGTTTATGAAATTATTGAAAGAAACCGGTCTGGAAATTTCCAGCAACGAATCGCTACGCGCCGTGCGCGCCCCTACTATCTACCTACTATAAAGTGTGGAACTACAATGTGGAAAATTACGCAAATGACACAATAAAAAATTCATAATAAATTCAGGCCAGACATTGAAATGTAAATACTATGCATTGTTGATAATGTTTATTATGTAGAAATAATAACTGATAGTTTAATGGATTATTTTCTTATTTAAAGTGTTGTTTTGCTAAACTTAATTTTTTTTCAACCGCATTCTGCAGTAAATTGATATAATAAAAAATATTTGAATGACCGTAGCAAACGTTTAAGCATTTTGTTTTTAACTCAGTTTATGTAAATTTGTGTTTACGTTTCGTTTCCGTTTCAAGATGGTGACCGTTTGAATGATTCAGTAAAAAAAAAAAATTCAATGCCGGATCGTCGTGCTTATTTTATCTGTCTTATTCGCATGTTTTTTCAGTATTATGTTGTTACAATACAAATTATATTTCTGAAGAAAGTTTTAAAAAATAATTGTCTTTCAGATAATAACGTTTCTTTCTACAATTCATTTTATGAAATAAAAAAATATGTTACTAATTAGTAGGTAAATGGTAATTAAGTAATAACTTACAAATCTTATGGTTTGAGAGGAAAATTTTGGTAGTGATATATTAAATAAGATAAAATTAGAAATATGCTTTTTGGACACGGAGTCTACTTTTCACAGAACTACTAGTATTATTAAGAATGATTTTCACTTAAATATTCATGTTCATTATTTGACTTTTCGCTTCGTTTTGCATGCTTACTACCGTGCAAAACTTTCTAACGAGCAAATTAGTCTGCGAGACTTTATATTTCTTTTAATGAGACATTATTTTTTCCAGTTGGAGAATTCAACAGATACCCTAGTCACCCTTAAGTCCGTGCCTCTGGCTGCATCGGGTCGATATCGTTGCGAGGTTCTAGGAGAAGCTCCAGCATTTCACACAGTCGTGGAACACGGAGATATGACAGTGATTGGTGAGTTATACCCTTTCTTCAAGTTTTTATCTCTTACAAACTGCAATTTCGACTGTCAAACCTCAACCATGAAGATGTATTAATAAGTCCAAAACCTTTACGTTAGTGAAAATATGTAACGTAATTTCCGTTATGAAGTAAATAACATTTTATTGTATTTTGATTCTATTAAGTTCTAGCCGTAAAAAAATGCATATAATGTGAGTGGAATTGAGTGGGAGTGTGTTGAAGACGTTCGCGAGGAAGTATCAATCGAAAAATTTTCGTGTTATGAACTTTTCCCTTTCAAGCAACCGTGAAATAATTTTGCTCCGTGAACCTGTAAAGAAATCGAACAAGAAAATAAGTCGCCGAATGTGACGTCTATTAAATATCTAATAAACGTCAAGTATACATAAAAGAAACACTATTTATAGGAGTACCTCTCAAATTTTTCACAAAGGCTTTTCAAGGAATAGGAGTAAACGCCAAAGGACATGAGATTTTATACGGTATTCAAGATAATGTAGTCTCTTAAAAAATGTCTCGATTTTTCACCTTGTGAATTTGTATGAGTTTATAGGCCTTGTGCTTTAAAGTGTTTTCGTAAAAAAATCACTAATTTGTTAAAAGTTTCCAAAAAAGAGGACAAAGCACCTCTTGCTTTGATGTCATTTAGACACATTTCTAGAATGAAAATTCCTGTAAAATATTTTTCTCTTTCGAATGTATACTTTTCACCAAAAGCAGAAACATGGTTAACCCAGTTATTATACGGACGACTCCTAAGATTAAAGTCTACAAGTGTAAATAAGGCATTTATAAGTGTATCAACTTCAGTAAAATATTTTACAATATGAAAGAAAAAAGTACATTTTTAAAAATGTTCTACATTTTGAGTACCATAAATGTTTTATGGGGCAGAATAGGGTTACATAATGTTACTTGTAAAGCGGCAAGATTTACTCAACAAGAAATGATACAACATCCACAAAATTAATTCACATCACTTCTCATAAATACAATGCGAATAGCAAACTGCGAGATACTCAAAATAAATATGAGATTTCATATATTCGGTATGTAGCCCGTGGTTAAGTAAATGGATATTATTTGTAATTGTAAAAATAAAACCTGTGCAAAATTCATATAAAATATTACATTGATATACAAGTGAGGAATGTGCTTTTGTAAAAAATAAATTCTGACATCATGAATTTTGAGAGCAAGTTTTAATGTATTTTCCTGTAATTTTGTGTGCTCTCGCACACACTGTTCTACTAACAAACAATGACTTTATACTATATTATATATCGCGAAAAAATATGAAAAAACAATTATCAAATTTTTGCCCTTAAAAAGTTATTTTTCTAATACTATTGGTGAAAAGAAGTTTTTAAATTTAAATTTTATTAAATTTAAAAAAATTAAAGAAAGACAAACATTCCCAGGTTACGAATAACCCAACAATGTTTGAAAATCTCCTACTACCACCACAGAAAGCCGAAAATGTTGCTTGTGTTGTGATGGAGGACTTAGCCAGCCGAGGAATCGAACACGCGACAGTCCTTTAATATTCTGTGGTAAATCCGACAACCCTCCACTACGGGGTTATCAATGTCAATAATCCGCTTTTTTGCATATGAAATGTGGTCAGGAATCACTGTGCAGAAGGTAGCTACATCCAAAGTGTTTTAAGACTCCTATAAGTAGACAATTATTAAGGATACATATTTATTCTAAAATAATATATTATATATATAATCACCATAACACAAGGACATTCTTACCATGGCGGGCGATATGATACTAAAAATTGTATGTACTGTAGGTAGGTAGGAACATTTTTATTGCAAGAAGTAAATAAAAAAATTATAATTATTTTTTGCTGGAAAAATAGAAGACTTCTCTCGAAAAACCTCTAAAATAAAATGACTAAGACATTAAAAACCAAAAAACTATGTATTTAAGTTTTTAATCCAGCAAAGATAGCGCAATACCAGTCTGCTATATCACTTGAGACATAAACGATGATTACATTTAAAGAGAAAAAGAGTAAAACGTAATAAAAACAACATAATATATTAATTAAATTAAAGGATCGCTCAGAACAACTTGCTTCCAGTACTTCAATCCTTCTTCTGTTTTTTTTTTCAAACAAACGCACTCGAATTTGGAGTGTTTTTGCCTTTGTTCCAAATTTCAAAACACTTTTCCAGCAACGTGATGGTTGGGGATAGGTAGAAACTGGATAAATGACATGCCGGTAGGAACTAAGTATAATCCCATTTGGAAACTTAACAGCTGTATCGAATTTGAATTCCACTACGAACCGAATCTTCAATTTAAATAAATAGTAACACTTATATTTTTCGACTAATAATTTATTTTGTTCTTGTAATTTTCGCGCGATTTATGTTCCGTAGGGTGTCCCTTCTACTAGGGTGTCCGTCTCATCTCTTTCGTCTCGTCCAAGAGATGAATGTTAAAATTTTAATCTTCATAAAGGACGGCGGGCCGAGCACCGTCATAACGGCGACTTAATTTGGTATGGCAATCAAGACGTTAAAAACGTAAAAGGCAAACTGTGTAGCGGGAGCACCCCAGGCGCGAGCGTCGAAAGAGCGGACTTTTTCAACACTTACAACTCGCGGCATAAAAAGTTTAATTTTCTACGCAAATATAAAATTAAACTTTCTGCAAATATTACAAAAAAAAAATTGAAATGGGGAATTTTAAATATTTGTCAAAGGCTCCTTAAAATCTAAAGCCGTGATGATAAATATTTATAACAAATAATTATAAGCAATAATTAGTCTCCTTAAATACTAATGCAAATTGAAAATATCTCCCGAGTAAAAATAAAAATGGCATTTATTTATCCTTTATGCTATGCATATAACCTTGTCTTATAAACATTAATTTATCATTAAAAAATAATAATATTTGACAAGTTAAAAATATCTCACCAATAAATGAAGATATCATATGTCTCGACGCCATCTTGTGAGAAATTTAGCACTAACAAAGCCTTTCCTACATAAATAAAGTTGATTATTTACAGTTGGAAAAAATATAATAAGCAGTAATTGTTGATTGAGGTACTAGTACATATTGAATCACTTGGCGGGTTGGAAATAAGCCGACATAGCTCAGTGGTTACAGAGGACTTGACCGGACATCAGAAGGCACGGGTTTAATTCCCGTTGGCGGCATTTATTTTTACTAGGGAGATATTTTCAATTTGTATTAGTATTTTAGGAGACTAATTATTGCTTATAATTATTTGTTATCCTTTATGCTGTGCATAAAACCTTGTCTTATAAACATTAGTTTTTCATTAAAAAATAATATAAATCTATTTTTATATTTATTTCTATTTTATAGGCTCATGAGGATTTTATATTACATAATATAGTGTTGGTAATAAAACAGTACGCTGTATACAAAAATGCTTACATTACATTGATTAACCATTAAGATTTTTATAAAATAAATGATTTTTGTCGGAAATAATATTTTGATATGAACAATTATTTACGTTTTTTTACAACTCCACATAGGAAGCCCTGAGGAAAATAATTTCTGTCAGGGTCTATGTCACCTTTGTCAATACTGTGTGGAGGGTCTTTTTGAGGAAAAGGGGAGAGAATCTGGTACTTGAAGATGTTATAGTTAACCATTATAGGAGGGAGAAACACAGAGGCCGGAAAATAATTCCTAGTATTCAGAACGAGTAGTTCTTACCGTGTGACTAATTTCAACTGTTTTCAAATATTGGGCGAGGTTTTGAGTGTTCTCCAACTGTGCACTGGTGCCAAGAGATAAAAGACAGTTCCTTGTAGTATCTTACGTTGACATACCGGTAGAATAAGGACGTGTTAAAACATCTAACGATCGAACTTGTTGTGTTAAAAATGTCAATATTATTTGTTTATTCGTTTGCTGAACCATGTAGGCGAAAAATTGTCGAGTTTGCTTCATAATTTTTTTGTGAACAATGACACTAAAAAAAGTCATTATCCTTAATGTGTCGAGTAGGTACCTACTGTTCTATTGACTAGACTTGGAGTTCACAATAGTCGATGTTCGAATTCACAATTTAAAAAAATAATCATTTGTCGCTTGTCGTTCTTCGATTCTTTCATAAATGATTGTATTTTGAAGGTAGGTATATTTGTTATTTTTTTTCAAAACGTATGATTGTTTGAAAAAATAATAATTCGCTCACATTTTTCGAAACATTTAAAGCAAAATTTATTGTGAGGTGACCTAACAACGGAATTATTTTCACTCTAATTGGTTGCAAACTAGAGGTAAATATTTTTTTCATGACAGGAAGTGAATTAAAATTTTTAATGGTTCTATTGTTTGTTATTTTGATTTATGTAGTGTATTAATTTGTGCTTTTCATTAAATATAACTCCGAAGTCTCTAATTTTAGTCAATATTAGCTGAAGTCTCGGGCGTTGCCCGGACTTTTTCGAAATCTCAAGTAAACATTGATCTTCTTCTTGATTTAAAGGTTAAGTGTGTAAAATTTTATTAAACTCAGAATAAAACTGTATTTTTGTAAAAGTAAAAACCACACCACCCGCCCACTACAGACACTCTTCTTTATAAAAATATATCTACAATTATCAACCGCATAATTTAATAGTAATGGAGTATATATTAGAATTCAATAGGTTTGATGTTTATGATTCGTTTTTACGTCGGCAAAAATTAAGACTGTTGAAGAGGCTGTCATGTCATTAATTAAGAGTAGGAAGAGTACTGGACCTAAATGTATACCTTGCGGTAAGCCGCTAGAGGTGTACTGTGCCTTAGATCTTGTCGTTTACACATTGACATTATACTCAGATAACTTGCGAACAATCTTGCAACCATTGTAAAACACTGACAATTAAAATGACATTGATATTAAGTTTAATAGCTACCTCACATAGAGAAGCTTCTATGTTTAAGCCTACGGAGCGAAATAGTTTTTAGAGGCCTAAATTTAGGTGACTGGACGGTGTGGAGGTGAATACCACATTCCTTGACAAAGGGCACTGGAATTACACAGCAGTAAGAGTGTAGGCGACTCCTAGAGGGCAAGATGATGGTAACGAAAAAATTAATCACCTTAAACTTGACAAAAGCAACTCAAAACCTAATAGACCAAAAAATTTTCCACCGCACAAAGGGCTGAAGATTTTTACGATATTTTCGAGGCTTGCAGAAATTCAGCCTTACGGATCAAGTAACTGGAATTATTCACACAACCTATTCTACATACGAAAAGTTCTAACTAAATAATATATGGTTATATACACGCATAGTTATTTTTTTTTTTGAATCTTTATTTAAATGTACGCAAATTTTTTCATACATCTAGTAGGAAAATACAAAAAAAAACAATTACATTTTAAGAGAAAAAGATAAATACACAAAATTACATTATATAAGATATCTAGGTGACTATAATAATATTGGTGAGTATTTTCAACAATCAAACATTATTTTTCACATATAAACACATGTCCTACGTAAAGTGCTAAGGCTTGGGGCTTCCTTTTTTGTAGTATGAAAAGTTATGTAGTAAAAATAGTTATATAGTATGAAAACAGTTTTTTAGCGTACTAGTTATTGCTCCACGAAAGGGATCAAACCCAAACTTCTATATCAAAATAAAATTTGTATTACTACCATATTTTTCTAATATAATCTTTTGATTGATTATTTTTTTTCTTTAATTTGAACCTGCAAAACTAAAAATAACACGTATATTTACTTCATACAAATACGAATTGTTATCTTGTTTGATATACAAATACACACACTCGCTCCTCAGATATTTATAAAACAATCCCTATTTAGTTTAAATAATTGTGAATTTTCCATTTATTTTCAATCATTCTTGAAGTGGGCAGTAACCCCTTTCTTTGATTTTAAATTCTTCTGAAAAGTACCCGATAGCTAAAACAGTTTTAAAGTACTACGCAAGCCCTCATTTATAGTTATAATTAAAATATTTTAAAACAGTAAGTTAAAAATCGGGTCTACTTCAATAACATTTTTTTCTTGGCTTTTATGGGTTAAATGTCCTTAACCATTTTATCATTCTGTCATTTTAGGGCTGGGAGCATTTTAGATGTAAAATTCTAGTCAACAACACCAGTTTAATAGATTTTTAATGTCGGTTGACTCTTAAGAGTGACAAATTAACTAGGGTGAAATAACTTTTTTACGTATTTTAGGTTTCGCCCAAAAAATGTACTTTTCATGTTAACTCGCCATCACCCTGAATTAAGGTTTTTGTGTCAGCAAGAATAATGGTTTGTTATTTGTAAATTTAATTTTCAATTCGGGTTTATACTGTGTCAATTTAATTTCAGTTCATTATTTCAACCTTGTTCTCAATTTGAATACAAACAAGCTCCTTAGAGAAATGAAATCGTTACGCTAATGAGAAAATACCAATAATGTATAATGAGCTTCTATAAATCTCAATCTGTCAATGTTTTTCCACGACAAAATAACCATTTATTTAAGTACCTACTCAAATAACTGTTTTTAGATTTTATGTAGCCTAATTGGGTTCTGCCAGATACTCTAATTTATTATCATGGTGAAAGCATGGAATTGAAGAACCTTTAAGTATCGTGTAAATACGGATATTTTCTCCAAATGATTTCGTTGTACTTTTAAAAATAATTTTGGGGGAAATTTCTATTTATATTGTACAATAAAAACTATTCCATTTTCAACATATACATCTTGTGGAAAAACCGGTTGTTTGGACGTGAGAAATCATCAATCCATTGAAGACTTCTCTAGTTACTCTAGATTCTCGGACTTGGACATTGTTGGATAAAGATTGGAAAATATATACTGATTGTACAAGAGTAAAAGAGGATACAGTTGTGAACAAAACCTCGAAAACGGAGCTTCTGAATAGCCGATTTAGTAATGTTAGTATTTTGTGACGTTCTCAGCGTAAAAATTAAAATTATTCAAGCAGCTAAATTTACTATAGATTATGATATAGAACTTATTTTTTATGTGAATACTGCAAAAAAGTACCATCTGTTCCTAACCATCTGGAGCCACTGGGGCTATGATCCCAATTCGTATATATTGTAAGGCTGAAGGTGAATAAAATAAATTGGAGAGGAGGAAGGTGGGAAGAACCTGACTGTTCAGATTCAGTCACCAAACACGGCTAAAGTCATTTTAAGCAACGTTTCGATTCTCGATAGTGGTCTTTCACCATAACGATACTGAGTATCCACTCTGGAAAATCAAGAAATATTTTTTGTAGGTACTAGAGACATTTTTTTCCAACACGTTAGACAAGTTTAAAAAGCAATGCGCATTAAACAAACCAATTTAATGGCAATAAAGTGATATTAACTTAATATTATATAAGTATGTTGAAAATATTTTTTTCCAAAGCACCGTTGTTTGCCTTGGAAACCAAAATAGCAACGCAATTTATGTAACATGGGTGTCTCCTCAGCACAGACGTATTATTGATTTATTAAATTATATTTTTCCTAGCCCTCCCAGAAGAGGGCCCCAGAATAACAGGGGGGCTGCGGCGTTACCACCCTGGCGACACGGCACGCCTGTGGTGTTCGTCGGGCCCCAGCAGTCCTCCGGCTGGGCTGGCCTGGCTGCTGAACGGGCAGCCCGCGCCCCCCGCTGCGCTCCGGGGCCCCCGTGTAACACCGTCACCCCCCGGTCTCACCACCACCATGCTGGGACTGGAGTTCAAAGTGAGACCGGAGCATTTTAAGGATGGAGACTTGAAGATAAAGGTACGCTTTTTTAATGAGTGTAAGGATTTACTTAAAAGAATTCACAATCTTCTCTTTCATAGATGGCGCTAATTTCATTATTTTAGGAAATAAAACACTTTTTGGTAGTTATGCTTTAAAAAATTAAGATCAATTTTATTTGTGCCCTTACGTACGTACGCAATATGTATATGAATAAATAGTTCTGTCCTTATACAAACTCAATTCTTTCAAGACAGGCACACAAATACGATGTAGGATTGAATCACCGCTCAAAGGAAACATACGTTATAATCTACGCGTTCGTAGATGGCGCTAATTTAATTTAAAAATAAAACATTATGAAATTTTGAATTGTTTGATTGCGCATGTACATACATAGTATGAATACAAATAAATAGTTTTGTCCGTATAAAAACAAGAAAATTATTTAAACAAGAAGTTAATTAGCGCCCTCTGTGGCAGCTGGACGCGTCATGCCGTCTTTCAACCGCTTTGTGTTTTTTTTTAGTATTTTCAAGGGAAACAAGGCAACATCTCTTTGAAATTATTTTAAAAATCAGTGAATCAACATTTTAAATTAACTCACCAATTAGTAATCAGAACTTTATAGTAATGTGATTAGAGTGCAGTGTTTTAAAAGTGAATCATCGAAAATTGTGCTAAAAAATATTCCAAATTCACTGAAGTTGAACTTGGGACGAGAATCGGTAACTGTAGGTACGCCAGATGTTTTCAATGGAATTTTTGGAAACTCTGAAAGCCCTAACAAGTGCCCAGGGTAATCTATTATCCCGTCCATTGCCTTTTATTGCGGAACAATGCACCACTAACATAATCACCAGGAACAAGTGTACAAGGAGATGGACTTGCCGAACGTCACAGCGGTGCTGCCAAGGTCTGGTATCTGTGAGAGGATAGTGTGTCAGCGCTTAATTAGCAGCAGACACATACCTGGATGGATGACAAACCTCGTGCTGGCACTGTTGGTGGACGCGGGGCACTCTCTCGCTGCAGCAGCTGATCCAGTTTCCTCACCACCTAGGATTCTTGCTGCAGAGTCTCCATCCTCTACCTTCATTGAATGTCACAGAGGTGCTGCCAAGATCTGGAATCCATGAGAGGACATTGTGTCAGCGCTCTATTAGCAGCAGACACATACCTGGACGGATGACGAACCTCGTGCTGGCACTGTTGGTGGACTCTCTCGCTGCAGCAGCTGGTCCAGTTTCCTCACCACCTAGGATTCTTGCAGCAGATTCTCCATCTTCGTGTCACCTGTTTCTGTACTTCATTTTATTTAACTTAATTTCAATTTCAATTTGTAATATTTATATATTTTTTGTTATATCTGCATTAACTGTAAAGCGCCCCTGAGGTGATATCTCACAAAAGCGGCGCTATAGAAATCATCCAATAAATAAATAAATAAAAATATTCAAGAAAAGCATAAGAATATAATATTTTACGGGTGATTCAATCCAATATTGAATTTGGATGCCTTTACTGAAAGAAATGTATTTTCTATACAGATAAAAATATTTATGTTCAATGTTTTATAATGCCGCTTTATCAGAGTAAATTATTCATTTTACATGAAGTACTTCCATAGAGTACTTGTATTACCGATGTTAGTAAAAGTGTACATCCTGAATCCCATGAAACAATAATTCTTTATTGGAAGGTGTATATAAAATCTTTCACTACTATAAATCATCCAAAAGCCAATGCAGTTACCCATGAAAAATGTTCTAATGTACCCACTTAATAAAACCAATTGAAAAAGAATGAAGCCCACTTGACCCAGATTTTCGTACAAACGGCGTTCTACCCTGACGAATCTATTCAATTATCCGTACAATCGTTTATTCGAATTCCAGGTCCAAATCCTGTAATTGCTAGGATAACTTCCACAATACTCCAACTTGGACCATCAATACTTCAGATCCTCAAATCTCGCAATAACGTATAGAAGGACGAACTCCAATAATACATACCAGCAGTTAAATTTAAATAATCCGACTGATTTGGAGCAAATGATTCTTGCGTAATCGGCCGTCCACCCTACAAAATGTACCTATTTTTACGACGGAAATATGAAATAGAATTTGGTTTATACCTATAATCTTACAAAAAAACTACAAAAAATATAATCACATACATACTAAGAGGTAAAAAAATTTGTAATTATAATTAAAATATTTTTTTCTTTTCGTTTCTTTTATCGGTTTTTTATTACTTAATTTTCAATATTTTTTCTTCGAAGAAATTGTACACATTAAGTTTATGTTTTATTCTTAGCCACAGAAATTTTGCAAAAACTACTATAATAGTACCCGCACGAAAGGCTTTGCCTTTGTGGGATTTTGTGCCGCAAACTAAACTGCATTTTTTTCTGTGTAACTATTTCAAAGGATCCCTTGTAATTTTGTTAAAATTTATCTTAAATGGATGTCAAAAGAATTACAAATGTTGTTTTTGTTTTGTTTTTTTTTATTAGATATTTTAATTTATAATATTGTTACAATTACAAATAGTGAATAGTATAGGAAAAAAAATTTAAAATATGTTTATTAGTATTTCTAAACCAAAAAAGAGAGCTAGCTATAGTGTATGGATAATATAGGGTGTGGTTACATTATAAAATATAAATATGGTTTGAAATAAAGTAACTGCAATTTGTTGATGATGTTAAGGGTGTTTAGTTTTTTAACAATAATTTTACTG